>NC_142488.1:59248445-59549986 GCF_049115385.1 Moschus berezovskii | reverse complement strand
TTATTATTTACCATGGAACAAAAATAATGGCACCCTCTGAGACAGACATTAATTGATTTTCATGGTATGTGTAAGGAAACTCAAGCTTGAAGAAGTTAAATACCTTACTCAGAGTCATATAGCTAAGGCATTAGTTGAGCTCAGATTTGAATGTATGCAGTTTCTGAATTCAGATCAGGCCTCTTACCTGTTAAGGTGTAAATGTCTACAATCCATGATCATTATAGGTATTTAAAACACTATTAATCAAAACATCAGCTCATTAAGCTGAAACAAGTTCTTCTCAAGAACCTAAGGTGAAATACTTGTCACATTTTTACCCCTAGGACAGCTCTCTGGTGAAAGATAATCCAGTCGGTTCATTGGGAGAATACACTGTATTTTTGAAGATCTTAAAATATGTGTGCAGGGTTTTTTTTTTCTTTTTACTTTACATTATTATATTGGTTTTGAATCTGCCCCAGGTGTACATATGTTCCCCATCTTGAACCCCCTTTCCACCTCCCTCCCAATCCCATCCTTCTGGTTCATCCCAGTACACCAACCCCGAGCATCTTGTATCATGCATCGAACTTGGACTGGCGATTCGTTTCACATATGATAATATACATGTTTCAATGCCATTCTCCCAAATCATTCCACCCTCGTCCTCTCCCACAGAGTCCAAAAGACTGTTCTATACATCTGTATCTCTTTTGCTGTCTCATATACAGGGTTATCGTTATCATCTTTCTAAATTCCATATATATGCATTAATATACTATATTGGTGTTTTTCTTTCTGGCTTACTTCACTCTGTATAATAGGCTCCAGTTTCATCCACCTCATTAAAACTGATTCAAATGCATTCTTTTTAATGGTTGAGTAATACTCCACTGTGTAAATGTACCACAGCTTTCTTATCCATTCGTCTGCAGATGGACATCTAGGTTGTTAAGTAAATATATTTCAAGGAATATTTTGGGGTAAATATTAAGAATGGTGACAAGACTTGGCTGTGGTGGCCCTTCTTAATTTTATATTTTAAATTATTATTTTTAAAAATTGATACATTAAAATTGACTTTTTTGGTGTGTGGTTCTACAAATCTTTCAATCACCTGCACAATCAGGATGCAAAAATTCTTTGAAAAAATGATTTTGTGTTGCCACTTTGTATTTGAGCCTTCAGTTTACTTCCAACACATAGGAACCATTTCTATAGTTATATAAGTGAAATTTATAACATAAATGAAATTTTAAAACATTTTCCAGAATGTTACATAAATTAAATTATGAAAAATATAGTCATACTATACAATATGCTTTTGTTTATCATAATACATTTGAGATTAACCTACATTTTATATGTTTTATTGCTGTACAGTGCCACATGTTATGAATGTACCAGTTTTTTTTAATCCATCATCACCAATTAAATTGCATTTGGATTTTTCAAGCTGTGGTGATTACAAATAAAATTGCCATAATAATCCACTGTACAGTTATTTTGTGAATATAGGTTTTCATTTCTCCTAGGTAAATGCATAAGAATAGAATTACTGAGTCATATGGTGAATGTACATTTAATTTTATAAGAAATAACTGTTTCTCCAAGTGGTTCTAGCAATTTGCATTCCCATCAGCTATGTATGTTAATTCCAGTTGCTCCTACTTCTCCTCAGCATATAGAACTGCTGCTATAAAAAAAAAAAAAACTTTCACTATTCTAGTAGCTGTATATTGCTCCCTCGCTATGATTTTAATTGCATTTCTCTAATGAAATTTCATCTAATTTCATCTAATGAGATGCACTCATCTCATATGCTAGTAAAGTCATGCTCAAAATTCTCCAAGCCAGGCTTGAGTAATATGTGAACCGTGAACTCCCAGATGTTCAAGCTGGTTTTAGAAAAGGCAGAGGCACCAGAGATCAAATTGCCAACATCCACTGGATCATGGAGAAAGCAAGAGGGTTCCAGAAAAACATCTATTTCTGCTTCGTTGATTATGCCAAAGCCTTTGACTGTGTGGATCACAATAAACTGTGGAAAATTCTGGAAGAGATGGGACTATCAGACCACCTGACCTGCCTCTTGAGAAAACTGTGCAGATCAGGAAGCAACAGTCAGAACTGGTCATGGAACAACAGACTGGTTCCAAATAGGAAAAGGAGTGCGTCAAGGTTGTATATTGTCACCCTGCTTATTTAACTTATATGCAGAGTACATCATGAGGAACGCTGGGCTGGAAGAAGCACAAGCTGGAATCAAGATTGCCGGGAGAAATATCAATAACCTCAGATATGCAGATGACACCACCCTTATGGCAGAAAGTAAAGAGGAACTCAAAAGCCCCTTGATGAAAGTGAAAGAGGAGAGTGAAAAGGTTGGCTTGAATCTCAACATTCAGAAAACAAAGATCATGGCATCTGGTCCCATCACTTAATGGGAAATAGATGGGGAGACAGTGGAAGCAGGACTTTATTTTTTGGGGCTCCAAAATCACTGCAGATGCTGATTGCAGCCATGAAATTAAAAGACGCTTACTCCTTGGAAAGAAAGTTATGACCAACCTAGATAGTATATTAAAAAACAGAGACATTACTTTGCCAACAAAGGTCTGTCTAGTCAAGGCTATGGTTTTTCCCGTGGTCATGTATGGATGTGAGTTGGACTGTGAAGAAAGCTGATCGCCGAAGAATTGATGCTTTTGAACTGTGGTGCTGGAGAAGACTCTTGAGAGTCCCTTGGACTGCAAGAAGATCCAACCAGTCCATCCTAAAGGAGATCGATCCTGGGTGTTCATTGGAAGGACTGATGCTCAAGCTGAAACTCCAATACTTTGGCCACCTCATGTGATGAGTTGACTCACTGGAAAAGACTCTGATGCTGGGAAGGATTGGGGGCAGGAGAAGAAGGGGACAACAAAGAACGAGTTGGCTGGATGGCATCACAGACTCGATGGGCATGAATTTGAGTGAACTCCGGGAGTTGGTGATGGACAGGGAGGCCTGGCGTGCTGTGATTCATGGGGTCGCAAAGAGTCGGACACGAATGAACGACTGAACTGAACTGAATGAATAATAATACTAATATCTTGTTTTTAACAGTAATTCATATGTAAAACTGTAAGCTTTAACATTGACAGGTCTTTTGAAAAGTTTTATTGAGGTATAATTCAAACACAAAATACTGTGCATATTTAAAGTATATAATTTAATACATTATAGAGATAATTAACATCTCTATCATAGTGCATAATTATCATTTCTCTTTAATGATTGGAATAATTAAGTTCTAGTCTCTTAGCAAGTTTTGATGATTATTATATTAATACAGTACTGTTGTCTATATTCTCTATACTGTGAATTAGATCTCTAAGACTTGTTATCTGCTTCCTTCAAGCTTTTACCCTTAAAAAACATCTGTCCTATACCCCCATTTCTTTTGTTTTTTGTGAGTTTGACTTTTTTTAGATTCCACATGTAAGTAATATGATACACTGTTGGCTTTCATTGTCTGAGTTGTCTGATTTAGTTTAACACCCTCAAGGTCCATCCACATTGTTGCAAATGGCAGAATGTCCTTCTTTCTCATAGCTGAATATCACTCTATTCTATTCTCTCTATGTCTCTCTACACACACATATATATGTGTGCATGTGTACACATCTATATATATTCTATATAGATTGTTCTTATATGTTATATCTTTATCTATCTACCTATGTAATTTTATATCTTTAACTGTTCACCTACAAATGGGAACCTAGCTTATTTCCAGAGATTGGCTATGGTGAATAATGCAACATTAAACCTGGGAAAGAATATATCTCTTTAATATCCTATTTTTATTTCCCTCATGTATACACCCAGAAGTGGAATTGCAGGATCATATGATAGATATATCTTTAAATTTTTGAGGAACCTCCATATTGTTTTCCATAGGAGCTGAACCAACTTAAATTCCCACCAACATTTCAAAAAGTTTCCTTTTATCCACATAATTACCAACACGTGTTAGATCTTGTCTTCCCAATAATAGCTATTCTAACAGGTGTGAGGTGACAGCTCAATGTGATTTTGACTAGTATTTCTCTGGTAATTGATAGTGAAAGTGTTAGTTCAGTCGTGTCCAACTCTTTGCGACCACAAGGACTGTAGCCCGCCAGGCTCCTCTCTCCATGGGATTCTCCACGCAAGAATACTGGAGTGGGTAGCCATTCCCTTCTTCAGGAGATTGTAGTGATGCTGAATACTTTTTCATGCATTTGTTGGCCTTTTGGATGTCTTTGGAAAAATGTCTATTTAGTCACTCTGCTCATTTTATACTCATATTGCTTTTTGTTATTGATTTGTAATAGTTCTTTATATATTTTTTATATTTACCCCTTATCCAATATATAGTTTGCAAAAATTTTCTCCCATTTTACAAGTTACACTTTTTTTGGTTAATAATTTATTTTTCTGTGCAGAAACTGTTAAGTTTTATATACCCCATTTGTTGATTTTTGCTTTTGTTGTCTGTGGTTTTGATGTTCATCCAAAAAATCATTACCAACATTTATGTTAAGGAGATTTTTCCCAATGCTTTCCCATGGAAGTTTTTGGTTTTATATATTAGGTTAAGTCTTAGTCCATTAAAGTTAACTTTTGTGATTGGTGTAAGATAGGGGTCTAATTTCATTGTTCTGTATGTGTTTATCCAGTTTTCCAAGTACCATTTGTTGAAGAGATTATCTTATCTCAATTGAGTGTTCTTGGCTTCCTTGTATACTATTGCTGTTGTTGTCAAGTTGCTCAGTCATGTCCAACTGTTTGTGACCCCACAGACTGCAGCATACCAAGCTTCCCTGTTCAACACTCTCTCCTGAGATTTGACCAAACTCATGTCCATTGAGTCGATGATGCCATCCAAACATCTCATTCTCTGTCACCCACTTTTCCTCATGCCTTCAATCTTTTCAAACATCAAAGTCTTTTCCAATGATTTGATACTTTACATCAAGAGGCCACAATATTGGGGCTTCAACTTCAACATCAAAGTGAAAAGTGAAAGTGAAGTCGCTCAGTCATGTCCGTCTCTGTGGACTGCAGCCTACCAGGCTCCTCCGTCCATGGGATTTTCCAGGCAAGAGTACTGGAGTGGGTTGACATTGCCTTCTCCAATGACAATATACAGTCTCTTTACTCCAAGAAGCAAGCATCTTTTAATTCATGGCTGCATTCATCATCTTTAGTGATTTTGGAGTTCAAGAAAATACTCTGTAGTGGTATCCATTTTTTCCCCATCTATTTTCCATGGGACCGGATGCCATATCAGTTTTTTTGAATGTTGAGTGTTAAGCCACCTTTCCACTCTCCCCTTTCACCTTTATCAAGAGGTTCGTTAGTTCCTCTTCACTTTCTACCATTATGGTGTTGTCATCTGCATATCTGAGGTTATTCATCCAGACAGTTTTGATTACAGCTTGTGATACATCCAGCCCAGGATTTTACATGATGTACGCAAAGAGGCGCGGCCGTGAGGAGCTACCCCATGCCTGAGGCCAGGGCCGGCGGCCGAGAGTAGCTACGCTACGTCCAAGGGCGGTGGCTGCCCGGGTGCAGGAGGACCGAGAGGAGCTACTCTGCGTTCAAGGTCAGGAGGGGCGGCCTTGAGGAGATATCCCTCTTCCAAGGTAAGGTACAGCAGCTGCACTTTGCTGGAGCGGCTGTGAAGAGATTTTCCAAGACCAAGGTAAGAGAAACCCAAATAAGACAGTAGGTATTGCGAGGGGGCATCAGAAGGCAGACAAACTGAAATTATAATCACAGGAAACTAGCCGATCTGATCTGATCACATGGACCACAGCCGAATGTAGTCCACTGGTGAAGGGAATGGCAAACCACTTCAGGGTACTTGCCTTGAGAACCCCATGAACAGTAACAAAGGGCAAAAAGATAGGATACTGAATGAGGAATTCCCCAGGTCGGTAGGTGCCCAGTATGTTACTGGAGCTCAGTGGAGAACTAACTCTAGAAGGAATAAAGGGATGGAGCAAAAGCAAAACCAATACTCAGTTGTGGATGTGACCAGTGATAGAAGCAAGGTCCGGTGCTGTAAAGAGCAATATTGCATAGGAACCTGGAATGTTAGGTCCATGAATCAAGGCAAATTGGAAGTGGACAAACAGGAGATGACAAGAGTGAACATAGACATTCTAGGAATCAGTGAATTAAAATGGACTGGAATGGGTGAATTTAACTCGGATGACCATTATATCTACTACTGTGGGCAGGAATCCCTTAGAAGAAATGGAGTAGCCATCATGGTCAACAAAAGAGTCCGAAATGCAGTACTTGGATGCAATCTTAAAAACGACAGAAAGATTTCTGTTCGTTTCCAAGGCAAACCACTCAATATTACAGTAATCCAGGCCTATGCCCCAACCAGTAATGCTGAAGAAGCCAAAATTAATCGGTTCTATGAAGACCTACAAAACCTTTTAGAACTAACACCCAAAAAAGATGTCCTTTTCATTATAGGGGAATGGAATGCAAAACTAGGAAGTCAAGAAACACCTGGAGTAACAGGCAAATTTGGCCTTGGAGCACGGAATGAAGCAGGGCAAAGGCTAATAGAGTTTTGTCAAGAGAACGCACGGGTCATAGCAAACACCCTCTTCCAACAACACAAGAGAAGACTCTACACATGGATATCACCAGATGGTCAACACCAAAATCAGATAGATTATATTCTTTGCAGTCAAAGATGGAGAAGCTGTATACAGTTAGCAAAAACAAGACCAGGAGCTGACTGTGGCTCAGATCATGACCTCCTTATTGCGAAATTCAGACTTAAATTGAAGAAAGTCGGGAAAACCACTAGACCATTCAGATATGACCTCAATCAAATCCCTTATGATTATACAGTGGAAGTGAGGAAGAGATTTAAGGGACTAGATCTGATTGATAGAGTGTCTGATGAACTCTGGACGGAGGTTCGTGACATTGTACAGGAGACAGGGACCAAGACCATCCCCACGGAAAAGAAATGCAAAAAAGTAAAATGGCTGTCTGAGGAGGCCTTACAAATAGATGTGACAAGAAGAAAAGCGAAAAGCAAAGGAGAAAAGGAAAGATATAAGCATCTGAATGCAGAGTTCCAAAGAATAGAAAGGAGAGATAAGAAAGACTTCCTCAGTGATCAATGCAAAGAAATAGAGGAAAATAAAAGAATAGGAAAAACAAGCGATCTCTTCAAGAAAATTAGAGATTCCAAGGGAACATTTCATGCAAAGATGGGCTCGATAAAGGACAGAAATGGTATGGACCTAACAGAAGCAGAAGATATTAAGAAGAGGTGGCAGGAATACACAGAAGAACTGTACAAAAAAGATCTTCACGACCAAGATTGTCACGATAACGTGATCACTGACCTTGAGCCAGACATGTTGGAATGTGAAGTCAAGTGGGCCTTAGAAAGCATCACTACTAACAAAGCTAGTGGAGGTGATGGAATTCCAGTTGAGCTATTTCAAGTCTTGAAAGATGATGCTGTGAAAGTGCTGCACTCAATATGCCAGCAGATTTGGAAAACTCAGCAGTGGCCACAGGACTGGAAGAGGTCAGTCTTCATTCCAATCCCAAAGAAAGGCAATGCTAAAGAATGCTCAAACTACCGCACAATTGCACTCATCTCACACGCTAGTAAAGTCATGCTCAAAATTCTCCAAGCCAGGCTTCAGCAGTATGTAAACCGTGAACTCCCAGATGTTCAAGCAGGTTTAGAAAAGGCAGAGGCACCAGAGATCAGATTGCCAACATCCGCTGGATCATGGAGAAAGCAAGAGAGTTTCAGAAAGACATCTATTTCTGCTTCATTGACTATGCCAAAGCCTTTGACTGTGTGGATCACATTAAACTGTGGAACATTCTGAAAGAGATGGGAATCCCAGGCCACCTGACCTGCCTCTTGAGAAACCTGTATGCAGGTCAGGAAGCAACAGTCAGAACTGGACATGGAACAACTGACTGGTTCCAAATAGGAAAAGGAGTACGTCGAGGCTGTATATTGTCACCTTGCTTATTTAACTTATATGCAGAGTACATCATGAGGAACGCTGGGCTGGAAGAAGCACAAGCTGGAATCAAGATTGGTGGGAGAAATATCAATAACCTCAGATATGCAGATGACACTACCCTTATGGAAGAAAGTGAAGAGGAACTGAAAAGCCTCTTGATGAAAGTGAAAGAGGAGAGTGAAAAGGTTGGCTTGAAGCTCAATATTCAGAAAACAAAGATCATGGCATCTGGTCCCATCACTTCATGGGAAATAGATTTAAAAACAGTGGAAACAGTGTCAGACTTTACTTTTTTGGGCTCCAAAATCACTGCAGATGCTGATTGCAGCCATGAAATTAAAAGACGCTTGCTCCTTGGAAGGAAAGTTATAACCAACCTTGATAGTATATTAAAAAGCAGAGACATTACTTTGCCAACCAAGGTCCGTCTAGTCAAGGCTATGGTTTTTCCCGTGGTCATGTATGGATGTGAGAGTTGGACTGTGAAGAAAGCTGATCGCCGAAGAATTGATGCTTTTGAACTGTGGTGTTGGAGAAGACTCTTGAGAGTCCCTTATACTGCAAGGAGATCCAACCAGTCCATTCTAGAGGAGATCAATCCTGGATGTTCATTGGAGGGACTGATGCTAAAGCTGAAACTGCAATACTTTGGCCACCTCATGCGACGAGTTGACTCACTGGAAAAGAGTCTGATGCTGGGAAGTGTTGGGGGCGGGAGGAGAAGGGGACGACGGAGAATGAGATGGCTGGATGGCATCACCGACTCTGTGGACATGAGTTTGAGTGCACTCCGGGAGTTGGTGATGGACAGGGAGGCCTGGCGTGCTGTGATTCATGGGGTCGCGGAGAGTCGGACATGACTGAGTGACTCAACTGAACTGAACTGAACTCTGCATATACGTTAAATAAGTGGGGTAACAACATAAAGCCTTGACGTACTCCTTTCCCAATTTTTAACCAGTCCACTGTTCCATGTCCAGTTCTAACTGCTGCTTCTTGACATGTATACAGATTTCTTAGGAGGCAAATAAGGTGGTCTGGTATTCCTATCTCTTTTCTTATTTTCCACAGTTTGTTGTGATCCACATAGTCAGAGATTTTAGTGTAGTCAATGAAGTGGAAGCAGATGTTCTTCTGGAGCTCTCTTGCTTTTTCTATAATCCAATGGATGTTGGCAATTTGATATCTGTTTACTCTATCTTAAATAAATAAAATTTAAGTCAGAAAATTTACTTAAAATAAGTAAAATTAATCTACTTATTTTAATTGGAAAATAATTCTTTGCAATGTTTTGGTGGATTTTTCTGTACATTGACATGAATCTGCCATGAATGCACCTGTGCCCCTCCATCCTGAAATGCCCTCACACATCCCTCTCTAACCTATCCCTCTGGGTTATCCGAGAACACCAGGTTTGAGTGCCCTGCTTCTTGTGTAGAACTTGCATTGGTCACCTATTTTACATATGATAATACATACGTTTCAGTGTTATTCTCTAAAATCATCCCACCCTTATTGTCTCTCACAGAATCCCAAAGTCTGTTCTTTAGAGCTATGTCTCTTTTTGCCTTACATATAAGATCATAGTTACTGTCTTTCTAAATTCCATGTATATGTCTTATTATACTGTATTGGTGTTTCGCTTTCTGACTTATTTCACTCTGTAAAATAAGCTCCAGTTTCATCCACCTCATTAGAACTGACTCAAATGCATTATTTTTTATAACTGAGTAATATTCCATTTTGTATATGTACCATAACTTCCTTATCCATTCACCTGCTGATGGACATCTAGGTTGCTTCCAGGTGCTAACTGTTGTAAACTGCTACAACGAACATTGGGGTACTTGTGCCTCTTTCAATTCTGGTTTCCTTAGTGTGTTCGTCCAGCAGTGGGATTGCTGGATTGTATGGCAGTTTCACTTCTTGTTTTTAAGGAATCTCCACACTGTTCTCCATAGTGGCTGTACCAGTTTGCATTCCCTCAACATTGTAAGAGGGTTCCCTCTTGTCACACCCTCTCCAGCATTTTCCGTTACTAGATTTTGATGGCAGCTATTCTGATTGGCATGTGATTATGGTTTTTATTTCTATTTCTCTAATAATGAGTGATGTTGAACATCTTTTTATGTGTTTATTAGCCATCTGTATGCCTTTTTTGTAGAAATGTTTATTCAGTTCTTTGGCCCACTATTTGATTGGGTTGTTCATTTTTCTGGTATTGAGCTGCATGAGTTGCTTGTATATTTTGGAGATTAATTCTTTGTCAGTTGCTTCATTTGCTATTATTTTCTCCCATTCTGAAGGCTGCCTTTTCACCTTGCTTACAGTTTTCTTCTTTGTGCAAAATATTTTAAACTTAATTAGGTCCCATATATTTATTTTTGTTTTTATTTCCATTACTCTGTGAGGTGGGTCATAGAGGATCTTGCTATGATTTATGTCAGACAATGTTCTGCCTATGTTTTTCTCTAAGAGTTTTACAGTTTCTGGTATTATGTTTACATCTTTAATCCATTTTGAGTTTATTTTTGTGTGTGGTATTGGAAAGTGTTCTAGTTTCATTCTTTTACAGGTGATTGACCAGTTTTCCCAGCATCAATTGTTAGAGAGATTGTCTTTTCTCCATTGTGTACTTTTGCCTCCTTTGTCAAGGTGAGGTGTCCATAGGTGTTTGGTTTTATCTCTGAGCTTTCTATTTTGTTCCATTGATCTATATTTCTTTGTGTCAGAACCATACTGTCTTGATGACTGTAGCTTTGTAGTATAGTCTGAAATCAGGATGGTTGATTCCTCCTGTTCCAGTCTTCTTTCTCAAGATTGCTTAGTTATTCGAGGTTATTTGTTGCTTGCATACAAATTGTGAAATTGCTTGTTCCAGTTTTGTGAAAAAATACTATTGATAGCTTGATAGGAATTTCTTTGAATGTATAGATTGTTTTGGGTAGTATACTCATTTTCACTATATTGATTCTTCCAATCCACGAACATGATATATTTCTCCATCTATTTGTGTCATCTTTGATTCATTTAATCAGTGTTTTATAGTTTTCTATATATAGGGCTTTTGTTTCTATAGGTTAATTTATTCCTAAATTTTTCATTCTTTTCATTGCAATGGAGAATGAGACTGTTTCTTTAATTTCTCCTTTTTTCATTATTAGTGTACAGGTATGCAAGGGATTTCTGTGTGTTAATTTTATATCCTGCGACTTTACTATATTGTTTACTTTACTATATTGATTAGCTCTCAAAATTTTCAGGTGGTATCTTTAGGGCTTTCAAAGTAGTGGATCATGTCATCTGCAAACAGAGTTTTACTTCTTCTTTCCCAACCTGGATTCCTTTTATTTCTTTTTTTTCTCTAATGACTGCATCTAGGACTTCCAAAATACGTTGAATAGTAGTGGTGATAGTGGGCACCCTTGTCTTGTTGCTGACTTTAGGGGAAACGCTTTCAATTTTTCACCATTGAGGATAATGTTTGCTGTGGGTTTGTCATATATAGCTTTTATTATGTTGAGGAATGTTCCTTCTATTCCCGCCTTCTGGAGGGTTTTTTTTTTTTTAATCTTAAATAGATGTTGAACTTTGTCAAAGGCTTTCTCTGCATCTATTGAGATAATCATATGTTTTTTATCTTTCAATTTGCTAATACGGTGTATCACATTGCTTGATTTACAAATATTGAAGAATCCTCACCTCTCGGGAATAAATCCCATGTTACGCTTCTATAAGAATTTGCCCATTTCTTCCAAGTTGACCATTTTATTGGCATACAATTGCTCATAGAGGTCTCTTATGATACTTTGTATTTCTGTGTTTTCTGTTTTGATTTCTCAATTTTCATTCATAATTTTATTAATTTGATTCTTCTCCCTTTTTTTGTTTTGAATCTGGCTAATGGTTGGTCTATAAGATAAAAAGATTTAAAGAAAGATAAACACTTTTAGTTTTGTTGATGTTTGTTACAGTCTCCTTCATTTCTTTTTCTTTTATTTCTGCTCAGATTTTCATAATTTCTTTCCTTCTACTAACTTTGGGGTCCTTCTATTCTTTTTTACTAGTTAATTTAGGTGCAAAGTTAGGTTGTTTGTTTTATGTTTCTCTTTTTTCTTGAGGTAGGATTGTGTTGCTATGAATCTCCCTTTTAGCACTGCTTTTAATGAATCCTATAAATTTGGGGTTGTCATGTTTTAATTTTCATTTGTTTCTATGCATATTTTGATTTT
The DNA here is from genome assembly GCF_049115385.1 of Moschus berezovskii. Taxonomy (NCBI): domain Eukaryota; kingdom Metazoa; phylum Chordata; class Mammalia; order Artiodactyla; family Moschidae; genus Moschus; species Moschus berezovskii. The sequence continues at coordinate 59,537,709 of NC_142488.1, read as the reverse complement.
CTTTTTCATTTCTACCATGATCTGTTGGTTATTCAGAAGTGTGTTTTTTAGTCTACATATTTTTGTGTTTTTTGTAGTTTTTTTTCCCTGTAGTTGATATCTAATCTTATTTCATTGTGAGCATAAAAGATACTTGAAATGATTTCAATTCTTTAAAAGTTTCCCAAGGCTAAATTTGTGGGAAAGGATGTAATATATCCTGGAGAATGTTGTGTGTGCAATTGAGAAAAAGGTGAAATCCATTGTTTTTAGATGAAATGCCCTGTTGATGTCAATTAGGTCTAACTGGTCCATTGTATCATTTAGAGCTTGTGTTTTCTTGCTAATTTTTTGTTTGGTTGATCTATCCATAGGTGACTGTGGTATTAAAGTCCTCCACTATTATTGTGTTACTTTTAATTTCCCCTTTCATACTTGCTAAAATTTGCCTTATGCCTTGGGATGCTTTTAGGTTGGGTGCATATATATTAAAAATTTTTATATCTTCCTCTTGGAGTCATCCCTTGATCATTATGTAGCATCCTGCTTTGTCTCTTATCATGGTCTTTATTTCAAAGTTTATATTCTCTGATATTAATATTGCAACTCCTGCTTTCTTTTGGTCTGCTTTTGCATGAAATAACTTTTTCTAGCCTGTCACTTTCAGTATGTATATGTCCCTAGATTTGAGGTGAGTCTCTTGTGGACGGCATATGTAGGGTTCCTGTTTTTGTATTCATTTGGCCAGTCTTTGTCTTTTGGTTGGAGCATTTAACTCATTTATGTTTAAGGTAATTATTGATAAGTATGATCCCATTGCCATTTACTTTGTTGTTTTGAGTTCTTTTTTTTATAAGTCTTTTCTGTGCTTCTGTGTCTAGAGGAGATCTTCTAGCATTTGTTGAAGAGCTGGTTTGATAGTGCTGAATTCTCTCAACTTTTACTTGTCTGTAAAGCTTTTGATTTCTTCTTCATATTTGAATGAGATCCTTGCTGGGTACATTAATCTGGGCTGTATGTTTTTCTCTTTCATCACTTTAAGTATGTCCTGCCATTCCCTCCTGGCCTGAAGAGTTTCTATTGAAAGATCAGCTGTTATTCTTATGGGGATCCCCTTGTGTGTTATTTGTTTCTTTTCCCTTGCTGATTTTAATATTTGTACTTTGTGTTTAATTTTTGTTAGTTTGATTAATATGTGTCTTGTTTGGGACTCTCTGGATTTCTTGGACTTCGGTGCCTATTTCTTTCCCCATATTAGGGAAGTTTTCAACTATTATCTCCTCAAGTATTTTTTCATGCCGTTTCTTTTGGTCTTATTCTTCTGGGACACCTGCGGTTCAAATGCTGCAACATTTAACATTGTCTCAGATGTCTCAGAGTTTGTCCTCATTTCTTTATTCTTTTTTCCCCTCTGCTTCATTTATTTTCAACATTCTATCTTCCACCTCACTTATCCTCTCTTCTGTCGCAGTTATTCTACTGTTGGTTACCTCCAGAGTGTTACTAAACTCAGTTATTTTATTGCTCATTATTGACTGACTTTATTTCTTCTAGGTTTTTGTCAAATATTCCTTGCAACTTCTCAATCCTTGTCTCTAGTCTGTTTATCTGAATCTCCATTTCATTTCAAGATTTTGGATCATCTTTACTATCATTTGATTTAGGTCATATCTGAATGGTCTAGTGGTTTTCCCTACTTTTTTCAATTTAACTCTGAATTTGGCAATAAGGAGTTCATGATCTGAGCCACAGTCAGCTCCTGGTCTTGTTTTTGCTAACTGTATACAGCTTCTCCATCTTTGGCTGCAAAGAATATAATCAATCTGATTTCGGTGTTGACCATCTGGTGATGTCCATGTGCAGAGTCTTCTCTTGTGTTGTTGAAAGAGGATGTTTGCTATGATCAGTGCGTTCTCTTGACAAAACTCTATTAACCTTTGCCCTGCTTCATTCCGTGTTCCAAGGCCAAATTTGCCTGTTACTCCAGGTGTTTCTTGACTTCCTAGTTTTGCATTCCAGTTCCCTATAATGAAAAGGACATCTTTTTTGGGTGTTAGTTTTAAAAGGTCTTGTAGGTCTTCATATAACTGTTCAACTTTGGCTTCTTCAGCGTTACTGGTTGGGGCATAGACCTGGATTACTGTAATATTGAATGGTTTGCCTTGGAAACGAACAGAAATCATTCTGCCGTTTTTAAGATTGCATCCAAGTACTGCATTTCGGACTCTTTTGTTTACCATGATGGCTACTCCATTTCTTCTAAGGGATTCCTGCCCACAGTAGTAGATATAATGGTCATCTGAGTTAAAGTCACCCATTCCAGTCCATTTTAGTTCACTGATTCCTAGAATGTCGATGTTCGCTCTTTCAGTCTCCTGTTTGTCCACTTCCAATTTGCCTTGATTCATGGACCTAACATTCCAGGTTCCTATGCAATATTTCTCTTTACAGAACTGTACCTTGCTTTTATCACCAGTGACATCCACAACTGGGCATTGGTTTTGCTTTGGCTCCATCCCTTCATTCTTTCTGGAGTTATTTCTCCACTGATCTCCAGTAGCATACTGGGCACCTACCGACCTGGGGAATTCCTCATTCAGTATCTTATATTTTGCCTTTTCATACTGTTCATGGGGTTCTCAAGGCAAGTATAGTGAAGTGGTTTGCCATTCCCTTCTCCAGTGGACCACATTCTGTCAGACATCTCCACCATGACCGCCCGTCTTGGGTGGACCCTCATGGCATAGCTTAGTTTCACTGAGTTAGACAAGGCTGTGGTCCGTTTGATCAGATCGACCAGTTTTCTGTGATTGTGATTTCAGTGTGTCTGCCCTCTGATGCCCTCTCGCAGTACCTACCGTCTTACTTGGGTTTCTCTTACTTTGGTCATGGGGTATCTCTTCACGGCTGACCTAAATCAAATCCCTTATGATTATACAGTGGAAGTGAGAAATAGATTTAAGGGACTAGATCTGTTAGATGGAGTGCCTGATGAACTACGGACAGAGGTTTGTGACATTGTACAGGAAACAGGGACCAAGACCATCCCCATGGAAAACAAATGCAAAAAAGCAAAATGGCTGTCTGGGGAGGCCTTATAAATAGCTGTGAAAAGAAGAGAAGTGAAAAGCAAAGGAGAAAAGGAAAGACATAAGCATCTGAATGCAGAGTTCCAAAGAATAGCAAGGAGAGATAAGAAAGTCTTCTTCAGCAATCAAAGCAAAGAAATAGAGGAAAACGACAGAATAGGAAAAACAAGAGATCTCTTCAAGAAAATTAGAGATATCAAGGGAATATTTCATGCAAAGATGGGCTCGATAAAGGACAGAAATGGTAGGGATCTAACAGAAGCAGAAGATATTAAGAAGAGGTGGCAAGAATACACAGAAGAACTGTACAAAAAAGATCTTCACGACCAAAATAATCACAATGGTGTGATCACTCACCTAGAGTCAGATATCCTGGAATGTGAAGTCAATTGGGACTTGGTAAAGCATCCCTAGGAACAAAGCTAGTGGAGGTGATGGAATTCCAGTTTCGCTATATCAAATCCTGAAAGATGATGCTGTGAAAGTGCTGCACTCAATATGCCAGAAAATTTGGAAAACTCAGCCGTGGCCACAGGACTGGAAAAGGTCAGTCTTCATTCCAATCCCACAGAAAGGAAATGTCAAAGAATGCTCAAACTACCACACATTTGCACTCATCTCACACGCTAGTAAAGTCATGCTCAAAATTCTCCAAGCCAAGCTTCAGTAATACGTGAACTGTGAACTTCCACATGTTCAAGCTGGTTTTAGAAAAGACAGAAGAACCAGAGATCAAATTGCCAACATCCTCTGGATCATGGAGAAAGCAAGAGAGTTCCAGAAAAACATCTATTTCTGCTTCGTTGACTATGCCAAAGCCTTTGACTGTGTGGATCACAATAAACTGTGGAAAATTCTTCAAGAGATGGGAATACCAGACCACCTGACCTGCCTCTTGAGAAACCTGTATGCAGGTCAGGAAGCAACAGTTAGAACTGGACATGGAACAACAGACTGGTTCCAAATAGGAAAAGGAGTGCGTCAAGGTTGTATATAGTCACCCTGCTTATTTAACTTCTATGCAGAGTACATCATGAGGAACGCTGGGCTGGAAGAAGCACAGGCTGGAATCAAGATTGCTGGGAGAAATATCAGTAATCTCAGATATGCAGATGACACTACCCTTATGGCAGAAAGTGAAGAGGAACTAAAAAGCCGCTTGTTGAAAGTGAAAGAGGAGAGTGAAAACTTTAGCTTAAAGCTCAACAGTCAGAAAACTAAGATCATGGCATCTGGTTCCATCATTTCATGGGAAATAGATGGGGAAACAGTGGAAACAGTGTCAGACTTTATTTTTTGGGGCTCCAAAATTACTGCGGATGCTGATTTCAGCCATGAAATTAAAAGACGCTTACTCCTTGGAAAGAAAGTTATGACCAACCTAGATAGAATATTAAAAAGCAGAGACATTACTTTGCCAACCAAGGTCCGTCTAGTCAAGGCTATGGTTTTTCCCGTGGTCATGTATGGATGTGAGAGTTGGACTGTGAAGAAAGCTGATCGCTGAATAATTGATGCTTTTGCACTGTGGTGTTGGAGAAGACTCTTGAGAATCCCTTGGACTGAAAGGAGATCCAACCAGTCCATTCTAAAGGAGATCAATCCTGGGTGTTCATTGGAAGGAATGATGGTAACGCTGAAACTCCAGTACTTTGATCACCTCATGCGAAGAATTGACTCACTAGAAGAGAATCTGATGCTGGAGGGATTGGCGGCAGGAGGAGACAGGGACGACCGAGAATGAGATGGCTGGATGGCATCACCGACTCTGTGGACATGTGTTTGAGTGAACTCCGGGAGTTGGTGATGGACAGGGAGGCCTGGTGTGCTGTGGTTCATGGGGTCGCAAAGAGTCGGACACGACTGAGCGACTGAACTGAACTGAACTGAACTGAGTGACTGAACTGAACTGAACTGAACTTTCTATCATTAGTCTGGATGCTTTTTCAGGTAGACTCCCTATCTCTTCCTCTTTTGTTTGGTTTAGTGGATTTTTATCATGTTCATACACCTGTTGGATATTTCTCTGTCTTTTTATTTTGTTTATATTGCTGTGTTTAGAGTGCCCTTTCTGCAGGCTGGAACTTCATGGTTTCACTTAATTGTTGAATCTGCTACCTATGGGTGGAGTTGGACCAGTGGCTTGTCAAGATTTCCTGTCTGGGGTAACTTATGTCTGTGTTCCGGTAGGTGGAGCTGGAACTTTTCTCTCTGGAATGCAATGAAGTCTCCAGTAGTGAGTTTAGTAGGTCTTTGGTCAGTCCGCCTTTTAATGTTCAGGGTTGCATTTCTGTTTTGCTAGAGAATTAGCATGGTGTGTCTTGCACTGGAACTTGTTGGCTCTTGCGTGGAGCTTGGTTTCAGTGTAGGTATGGAGAGTTTTGGATGTGTTTTGTCCATTAATGTTCCCTGGAGTCAGGAATTCTCTGATGTTCTAAAGTTCTGGAGTTGAGCCTCCTGCCTCTGGCTTTCTGTCCTTCTCTTACTTGAGTAGCCTCAAGACTTCTCCATTCATACAGCACAGAATATATAATCCCTAGGTTAATGGTGAAACAACTCTCCACAGCCAGGATTAACAGAGAGACTCACAGAGTTATAGAAAGAAGAGAAGAGAAAAGGGAGGAGTGTGATAGAGGTGACCAGGAGGAGAAAAGGTAGAGTCAAAAGGGGAGAGAGCAATCAAGCCAGTTATCAAATCCCTAACTGAAAATGGATACTGAAGATTAGATTGTTTTAGGTACAAAATTGATAACAAATATCAAAAATCAAAGATTAAAAACCTAGGAAGTTCGACTCTCAAAAATACAGTGTAAAAAATACAAAACAAAGCTGATCACAAAATATTTTTAAAAAATCTATAGAATTTGTTTTAAAAATAACTTTTTTAAAAGAAAGGTAATAGTAGGCAATAAAAATGAAAGCTAAAGGAGTAATAAAGTACTAATTTTTTAAAATTAAAAAGTGATAATAGTAAAAATATATTTAGGAACTTCTCTGGAGCTATTGTTGGCAGCGTGTGTTCAGTTCATTGACCTTTGTTCTGGCTCGTACTTGTTCTCAAGGTCTATAGGTGCCCCTCAAATGCACAGTTTCAGCATTAACTGCAAGGTTTTAATCTGTTTCACCTGTCACTTCTGGGATGGTTCCCCCTTCTTTGCTTATGTTGGCTTTCTCTGTTTGCAAGTTTCTTCAGTGTCTAACTTTTGCCCTGACACAAGAGAGCGAAGGTGACCACTTATTTAGGCTCACTTGTTCAGTTTTGCTGTGGAGAGAGAGGGACACTGAAAATAAATATTGCTGGCTTATGTGGGGAGTGCTCACAGTGGATTGACCACACTGGGTTTGTCACAGACCAAGGTGGCATGTACTTCCCAGGTCCACACAGTTCAGCCTCCAGAGTGCTCTGCAAGAGCAATGTCCCAAGTGAGCCCTGCATTTTGTGCACTTCCCAGGTCTAAGTCACTCAGGTTCTTGAGTGCTCTGCAAGGGCACAGACCCAGATGAACTGTGCGTTTTGTGACCTTCCCAGGTCCAATATGCTCAAGTGACTGGGTGCTTGATGAGCACACTGTCCCAGGTGGGTCATTCGTCTTATGCACCTCCCTGGTCCCAGACGCTCAGTTTTCTGGGTGTGCCCTGAGGGCACAGTACCAGGTGTGCTGTGTGTCCCCTCTGGGGAGCTGATCTCAGACTGTGACGCTCCCGGCAGATGTGAACCATCCAGGATCCCAGAAAGACGTGGTTAGCATCTGGCAGCCTGCTCACAGTTTGGTGGAAGATGTGGTCTCTGGGGCTGAGATTGCAGCAGTTCCTTGCCTTCCGTCTCTGGCTGTCACACAAGTGCCTCTCTGCCTGTGGTGAGGGAGAGTGATAAATGGCGACTGGTTTTCTCTCCTTTGGTATTTGCTAGGGCACAATCCTTTGTTCTGTGAGCATACTAGGGGACACCATGCAGTGTCAGAGCCTTTCGTGGGAAAGGTCCCTTTTTTTTTTTTTTTTCATCTCTTTGGTGATCCCATGGTTTGGGTTCTTATGTCAAATTAGCCCCCTCAGATTGTCTTCAGGGCATTCAAACCTGGTCCTTACCCTAAGGACTAATGATGCAGCCCATGCCTCCCTGCCCAGGCCCCACTTGCTGCTAATGGATACAAGCATCTGAGCCACTTTTCTGCAAATCGTTGTGGTTAGGTGCATATTCCGTGTTTTTTTTTTTTTCTTCTTTCTTTCTGGTTATGTTGTGCTCTAAGATTCCAAAGTTCCCTACTAAAATGCCTGTGAGAGGATTTCCTATTGTGTGGAAACTTCTCCTTCATGACTCCCTCCCCAGGACAGGTCTCCATCCCTAAATCCTTTATCTCTGTTTTTGTGCTTTATATTTTGTTCTACCTCCTTTTGAAGATACTGGACTGCCTTTCTGGGTGCCTGGTGTCCTCTGGTGCTCAGATGTTGTTTTGTGGAAGTTGTTCAACATTCAAATGATCTTTTGATGAATTTGTGGGGGAGAAAGTGGTCTCCCCGTCCTATTTCTCTGCCATCTTGGGACCCCTCTTACTTTGCCTTTTCTAAATGCAGCTTGTACAACTGGAAGTTCTTGGTTCACAAACTGTTGAACCCTAGCTTGAAAGATTTTGAGCATTACCTAGGTAACATATGAAATGAGTGCAGTTGTGTGGTAGCTTGAACATTCTTTCACATTGCCTTTCTTTGAGATTGAAATGAAAACTGATCTTTTCCAAACCTGTGACCATTGCTGAGTTTTCCAAGTTTGCTGGCATATTGAGTGCAGCACTTTAATAGCATCGTCTTTTAGGATTTGAAATAGTTCAGCTGGAATTTCATCATCTGCACTAGCTTTATTCATTGTAATGCTGCCTAAGACCCACTTGACTTCACACTCCAGGATGTCTCACTCTAGATGAGTGACTACACCATCATTGTTATCCAGGTCATTAAGACCTTTTTTTTGTACAGTTCTGTGTATTCTTGCCACTTCTCGATATCTTCTGCTTCTGTTAGATATCTTTTCTCTCCTTTATTGTGCCCTTCTTTGTATGAAATGTTCCCTGCTGCTGCTGCTAAGTTGCTTCAGTCGTGTTCGACTCTGTGCGACCACATAGACGGAAGCCCACTAGGCCCCCCAGTCCCTGGAATTCTCCAGGCAAGAATACTGGAGTAGGTTGCGATTTCCTTCCCCAATGCATGAAAGTGAAAAGTGAAAGTGAAGTCGCTCAGTCGTATCTGACTCTTTGCGACCCCATGGACTGCAACCTACCAGACTCCTCCATCCATGGGATTTTCCAGGCAAGAGTACTGGAGTGGGGTGCCATCGCCTTCTCCGGAAATGTTCCCTAGGTATCTCCTATTTTCTTGAAGAGATCGCTAGTCTTTCCAGTTCTACTATTTCCCTCTATTTCTTTGCATTGTTCACTTCAGAAGACTTTCTTACCTCTCCTTGCTCTTATTTGGAACTCTGCATTCAGTTGGTTATATCTTAGCCTTTCTCCTTTGCCTTTTGCTTCTCTTCTTTTCTCGGCTATTTGTAAGGCCTCGTCAGAGAACCATCTTGCCTTTTTGCATTTCTTTTTCTTGGGGATGATTTTGGTTACTTCCTCCTGTACACTGTTATTAACCTCTGACCATTGTTCTTCAGGCACGCTATCAGATCTAATCCCTTGAATCTATTTGTGACTTCCACTGTATAATCAGGGCTTCCCTGCTAGCTCAGTTAGTAAAGAATCCACCTGCAATGCAGGAGACTCCGGCTCAATTCCTGGTTTGGGAAGATCCACTGGAGAAGGAATAGGCTACCCATTCCAGTATTCTTGGGCTTCCCTGGTGGCTCAACTGGTAAAGAATCCCCCTGCAATGCAGGAGACCTGGGTTCTTTCCCTGGGTTGGGAAGATCCTCTGGAGAAGAGAAAGGCTACCCACTCCAGTATGCTGGTCTAGAGAATTCCATGGACCATATAGTCCATAGGGTCGCAAAAAGTTGGACACGACTGAGTGACTTTCACTTCACTTCACACTGTATAATCATAAGAAATTTGATTTAGGTCATACCGGAATAGCCTAGTGGTTTTCTCTATTTCAATTTAAGGCTGAATCTTTCAATAAGGAGCTGATGATCTGAAACACAGTCTGCTCTCAATCTTTTTTTTTTTTTTTAACTGACTGTATAGAGCTTCTCCACCTTTCTTCAGCTGCAAAGAATATAACCAAACTGATTTTGAGTATTAGCTGACATATATGTAGGGCTTTAATTCTAGAATCTCTAACTTGTTCCATCAGTCTGTATGTGTGCATGCTAAGTTGCTTCAGTAGTGTCCACCTCTTTCGACCCTATGTACTGTAGCCTGCTAGGCTCCTCTGTCCATTGGATTCTCCAGGCAAGAATCCTGGAGTGGGTTGTCATGCCCTCCTCTAGGGGATCTTCCTTACCCAGTGATCAAACTGGGGTCTTTTACATCTCCTGCTTTAGTAGTGAGGTTTTTTTTTTTTTTTTTAATACCCCTGAGCCACCTGGGAAGCCCTCCATTAGTCTATATTTATGCAAACTCCATACAATCTTTATTATTATAACTTCATAATACAGTTTAAACCAGGAAGTGTGACATACCTAATTTCTTCTTTTTCCTTGGAATTGCTTTAGCTATTCATGGTCTTTTCGGGTTCCACACAAATTTTAGGATTTTTTTCCTATTTCTGTGAATAATTCCATGGGCATTTTGATGGGAATTGAATTGAATTGATAGATGGGTTCTGTAGTATGCCCATTTTAACAATATTAATTCTTCCAATCCATGAACATGGATGTCTTTTTATTTGTTTGTGTCTTCAATTGCTTTCAATAAAGCCTATAGCTCGCATTTTATAGATATTTTATCTCTGTGAATATTTTTGTTCTTAGCTATTTTATTGTTTTTAATGCTATAAATTGCAATATTGTTATATAGGATAGAATTTTTAAATTACCTTTTCAGATATTTTGTTGTTAGGGTATAGAAATGCATGCAACCATAGTTTGTACCTTGATTTATATCCTGCAGATTTACTGGAATTTGTTGATTAGTTCCAACCTTTTTTTCGGTTGAGTCTTTGTGAATTTCCAAAATCATGTCATTTTCAAATAGTAACAATTTTACTACCTCTTTCTTGATTTGGATGCTTTTTCTTTTTTTTATTGCCTAATTGCTCTAGCTAAGACTTCTAATACTATATAGAATGAGGGGTGAGAATTGGCATCCTCTTTTTTTCCTCCTGTTCTTAGAGGAAAAACTTTTAAACTTTCACTATGGAGTATGATGTTACCTGTGATTTTTGTTCTATATGTCTTTTACTATTTCTTATCATGAGAGGATACTATGTTTTGTCAAAAAACTTTTTTTCCTGTATCTATTGCAATCATCGTGTAATTTTTTCTTTTATTCTATTAATGTGATGTATTAATTACATTTATTGATTTTCATAAGTTAAACACTGCATCTAATTAATAAGTCCCACTTGGTCATGGTGGAAGCTTTCAAATAAGTTATTGAATCCAGTTTGCTATATGTTATTTTTAATATTTGCATTTTTATTCATCAGGGTAGTGGCCAGTAGTTTTCTCATAGTGTCATTTCTGGCTTTGGTGTAAGGTAATGCTAACCTTGTGGAATGAGTTTGGGATGATCTCTCCTATTCAAAGTTTTGAAAAAGTTTGATAAGGGTTGTTCATTATTTTTCCTTTAAATTTTTGGTAATGGCATATCAGTGAAGCAATCTGGTACTGGATTTTTTTTTTTAATTGGGAAGATTTTGATTGCTGATTCAATCTCCATATACTATGTTTGTCTCTTTAGATTTTTTATTTCTTTCAGATTTATTCTTGTATTTCAAGGATTTCGTCCATTTCTCCTAGGTTACTAGTTTTGTTGACATATAATTGTTCATAGTAAATTCTTATGATCCTATGTATTTCTGTAGCATCATGTTAATGTGTTCTCTTTCATCTAATATTACTTATTTGAATCTTCTCTCTTTTTTTCTTAGTTGTTGCTGTTCGGTGTCCAAGATGTAACTGGCTATTTGCAAACCCATGGACTACAGCACACCAGGCTTCCCTGTTCTTCACTATCTCCCAGAGTTTTCTCAAACTCACGCCCATTGAGTTGATGCTGCCATCCAACCATCTCATCCTCTGTTGTCCCTTTCTCCTCCTGCCTTCAAACTTTCCAAGCATCAGGGTCTTTCCAATGAATTGGCTCTTCACATTAGGTGGACAAAGTATTGGAGCATCAATCGCTTTCCTTTAGGAGTGACTGGGTTGATCTGCTTGCTGTCAAAGACACTCTCAAGAGTCTTCTCTAGCACCACAGTTCTAAAGCATCAATTCTTCGATGCTCAGCCTTCTTTACTATCACATCTGTAAATGAGTACTGGTAAAACTACAGCTTTGGCAAGACAGACCTTTGTTGGCAAAGTGATATCTCTGCTTTTTAATTTGCTGTCTAGATTTGTCATAGCTTTAGTTCCAAGAAGCAAACATCTTTTAATTTCAGGGCTGTATTCACTGTCTGCAGTGATGCTGGAGCCCGAAAAAATAAAATCTGTCACTGCTTCCTCTTTTTCTTCATTTGCCATGAAGTGATGGGTGCCAATGTCATGATCACAGTTTTATGAATTTTATGAATGTTTCACTCTCTTTCAACCTCATCAAGAGGCTCTTTAGCTCTTCTTCACTTTCTGCCATTAGAGTGGTATCATCTGTATATCTGAGGTTGTTGATATTTCTACTAACAGTCTTGATTCCAGGTAATGATTCATCTAGCCTGGCATTTCACCTGATGTGCTCTGCATATAATTTAAATAAGCAGGGTGACAATAAACCACTTTGACGTACTCCTTTTCCAATTTTGAACCAGTCCATTGTTCCACATACAGTTCTGACAGTTGCTTCTTGACATGTATACAGGTTTCTCAGGAAACCTGAGATAAGGTGGTCTGGTGTTCCTATCTCTTTAAGAATTTTCACAGTTTGTTATGATCCACACAATCAAAGGCTTTAGTATAGTCAATGAAATAGCAGTAGATGTTTTTTTTTTTTTCTGAAATTCTATTGCTTTTACCATAATCCAACAGGTGTTGTCAATTTGATATCTTATTCCTCTGCCTTTTCAAAATCCATCTTGTACATCTGGAAGTTCTTGGTTCACATACTATTCAAGTCTAGCTAGAAGGATTTTTAGTATTACCTTGGCAGCATGGAAAATGAGCACAATTGTATGTTAGTTTGAACATTCTTTGACATTGCCCTTCTTTGGGATTGTTATGAAAATAGAACTTTTCTAGTTCTGTGGCCACTGCTGAGTTTTCCAAATTTGCTGGCATATTGAGTGCACCACTTTCACAGCATCATTTTTAGGATTTGAAATAGCTCAGCTGGAATTCCATCACCTCCACTAGCTTTCTTTGTAGCAATACTTCTTAAGACCTGTTTGACCTCACACTCCAGGATGTCTGACTCTAGGTTAATGATGACACCATCATGGTTACCCAGGTCATTAAGATCTCTTTTGGATAGTTCTGTGTATTCTTGTCACCTCTTCTTAATCTCTTTTGCTTCTGTATACCTAAGGTTTTGATTATCTTTTTCAATATACAGCCCTTAGTTTTGTTGATCCATTCTGTTTTTTTTTCCCTTTTGTTCTTAATTAAATTTCTTTCAACTTTTTTCTTTTAGTTTCCTTTTCTCAGCTAAATATGGGCTTACTTTTTAAAATTTCCTTGACCTTTATTTTATTTCCTTTACCTTTAAAGTTGGGTTATAGAATTTATTTATTTACTTATTTATTTATTACTGATGCATGATTGATTTATAATATTGTGCTTGTTTCAGTTGTACAACAAAGTGATTCAGCTATATATGTACAGCAAGTCGCCTACATATGAACCTTAAAGTTGCAGACTTTCAAATATGTGACTATATTTTCCATCAACATCAAGCATGGGTGAAATTGCAAATTGCCCTCTGTTTCTTACTGCTGATGATCTTTCAGTTCTAACATGTCTCACCTCACCTTCCTCCTCCCATTTGTAACTCTTCTTACCTGTTCATTTGATGCCAGGACCTGTATGCCAGCTTTTGTACTGTACTAATATGGAAAAACAGTGGAAACAGTGTCAGACTTTGTTTTTTTGGGCTCCAAAATCACTGCAGATGCTGATTGCAGCCATGAAATTAAAAGACACTTACTCCTTGGAAGGAAAGTTTTGATCAACCTTGATAATATATTAAAAAGCAGAGACATTACTTTGCCAACAAAGGTCCGTCTAGTCAAGGCTATGGTTTTTCCCGTTGTCATGTATGGATGTGAGAGTTGGACTGTGAAGAAAGCTGATCGCCGAAGAATTGATGCTTTTGAACTGTGGTGCTGGAGAAGACTCTTGAGAGTCCCTTGTACCGCAAGGAGATCCAACCAGTCCATTCTAAGGGAGATCGATCCTGGGTGTTCATTGGAAGGACTGATGCTAAAGCTGAAACTGCAATACTTTGGCCACCTCATGCGACGAGTTGACTCACTGGAAAAGAGTCTGATGCTGGGAAGTGTTGGGGGCGGGAGGAGAAGGGGACGACCGAGAATGAGATGGCTTTCAGGTTCTCACCATTGAGAATAATGTTTGCTTTAGGCTGATCATATATGGCCTTTACTATGTTGAGGTAAGTTCCTTCCATGCCCTTTTTTTGAAGAGTTTTCATCATAAATGGGTTCTGAATTTTGTCAAAGGTTTTTCTGCATCTACTGAGATTATTATATGGTTTTTATCTTTAAATTTGTTAATATGGTTTATCTCATTGATTTATTTGTGTATATTGAAGAATCCTTGCATCCCTGGAATAAACCCAACTTCATCATGATGTATGACCTTTTTAATGTGTTGTTGAATTCTGTTTGCTAAAATCTTGTTGAGGATTTTTGCATCTATGTTCATCAGTGATATTAGCCTGTAGTTTTCTTTTTGTATGTTGTCTTTGGTTTTGGTATCAGGGTCATGGTGGCCTCATAGAATGAGTTTGAAAGTGCTCCTTTCTCCACAATTTTTTAAAAGAATTTTAGAAGGATAGGCATTAGCTCTTCACTAAATGTTTAATAGAATTATCCTGTGAAGCCGTCTGGTCCTGGGCTTTTGTTTTTTGGGGGATTTTTGATCACAGATTCAATTTCAGTGCTAGTAATTGGGTTGTTCATAATTTTTATTTCTTCCTGGTTCAGTCTTGGAAGATTGAACTTTTCTAAGAATCTGTCCATTTCTTCCAGGTTATCCATTTTATTGCCATATAGTTGTTCATAATAGTCTCATAACCCTTTGTATTTCTGCATTGCCTGTTGTAACCTCTCCTTTTTCATTTCTAATTTTGTTGATTTGAGTTTTCTCTCTTTTTTCTGATGAGTCTGGCAAAAGGTTTGTCAATTTTTGTTTATGTTCTCAAACAACTCGCTTTTAATTTTATTAATCTTTACTGTTCCTTTCAATTTTTTTTTTTATTTCTGCTATGATGATTTCTTTCCTTCTGCTAATTTTGGGACTTTTTTGTTCTTTTTTCCCCAGGTGTTTTAGGTGTAAAATGAGATTGTCTATTCAATGTTTTTCCTGTTTCTTGAGGTAGGATTGTATTCCTATAAACTTCCCTCTTAGAACTGCTTTTGCTGCATCCCACAGGTTTTGAGTTGTCATGTTTTCATTGACATTTGTTTCTAGAATTTTTTTGATTTCCATTTTTATTTCTTCAGTAACATGTTGGTTATTAAGAAACCTATTGTTTAATCTCCATGTGTTTCTTACTGTTCTTTTTTCTTGTAGTTAATATCTAATCTCATAGCGTAGTGGTCAGAAAAGATACTTCATACAATTTAAATTGTCTTAAATTTACTGAGGCTTGATTTTTGACCCAAGATGTGGTCTATCTTGGAGAATGTTCCATGTGCACTTGAGAAGAAGGTGCATTCTTCTGCATTTGGATGGAATGTCCTAAAAATATCAATGAGATCCATCTCATCTAATATCATTTAAGATTTGTGTTTCCTTATTAATTTTCTGTTTTGGTGATCTTTCCATTGGTGGGAATAGGGTGGTAAAATCTCCTACTATTATTGCATTACCGTCAATTTCTTCTTTCAAGTCTGTTAGTGTTTGCCTTATGGATTGACATATATATATGTCTTGTTTTTGTATCCATTCAGCCCATCTGTGTATTTTGATTGGAGCATTAAATCCATTTTCATTTAAGGTAATTGTTGATATATATGTTCCAATTGCCATTTTCTTAATTGTTAGTGGTTTGATTTTGTAGATCTTTTTCTTCTCTTGTTAGTTTCACCATTTTATCTTTCAACTCACCGATTCATTCTTCTGCTTCAGCTATTCTGCTATTAATTCCTTCTAGAGTATTTTTTATTTCAGTAACTGTACTGTTTTTCTCTGTATGTTTATTCTTCAATTCTTCTAGGTCTTTGTTATTTGATTCTTGCATTTTCTCCATTCTGTTTTCAAGGTTTTTTTTTTTTTTATCATCTTTACTATCATTATTCTGAATTCTTTTTCAGGTAGTGTTCCTGTTTCCTCTTCATTTATTTGGACTTCTGTGTTTCTTGTTTGCTCCCTCATTTGTGCAGTATTTCTCTGCCTTTTCATTATTTATTTTTAACTTACTGTGTTTGAGGTCTCTTTTTCGCAGGTTTCAAGATTAAATTCTTTCTTCCTTTTGGTTTCTGTTCCTCTAAGTTTGGTGCAGTGATTTATTTAAGCTTTGTATAGGGTGAGATTTGTGCTGAGTTTTTGTTTTGTTTTTCCTCTGATGGACAAGGTTGAGTGAGGTGGTAATCCTGTCTGTTGATGATTGGGTTTGTATTTGTTTTGTTTGTTGTTTGGATGAGGCGTCCTGCACAGGGTGCTACAGGTGATTGGGTGATGATGGGTCTTGTGTTCAAGTGGTTTCCTTTGTGTGAGTTCTCACTATTTTATACTCCCTAGGGTTACTTCTCTGGTAGTCTAGTCTTGGAGTCAGTGTTCGTACTCTGAAGGCTCAGGGCTTGATCTCTCAACATTGAGTGTATCCTTGATTAATAATTCTGGAAGTCTCTGTAATAACCTTCTCTACCTTTTCTGTCTCATCACTCACTGGCTGTGAGACTCAGGCTAGCTATGCCATCTTGCTGAGCTTTCACATTTTCATGCACTGAATCACTGTCTCTCAAAAGGCAGTCCCAAGACCAGTAGCATTTGCATTACCTGGGAACTTGTTAGAAGGGCAGACCTCACTTTCATTAGTTTTAACATAAGTTTTTATTTATTTTTTTTTCCCCTTTGACCCATTGGTGGCTCAGAAGTGTTGTTACTTTACATATATATTTGTAGATTTTCCAGTTTTCCTTCTGTTGATTTCCAGTTTTGCACTATTATATTCAGAAAAGAAAGTTGGTATTATATCTCTTTTCTTAGAAAAGATGTTTTTCTGTTTTATATCATCTGTCCTGTCCTGGAAAATGTTCTATATGTACTTGAGAAGAATGTATATTCCGCCACTGTTAAATGGAATATTCTATATATTTGTGATAAGTTCAGTTGTTCTAAAGTATCATTCAGTTCCAACATTTCACTATTGATTTCCTGTCTGAATGATCTATAGAAGAAAGTAAGATATTTAGGTCCCCTCTTATTGTATTACTTTATATTTTTCCATTAATATCTGTTAGTATTTGCTTAATATATTTATATGCTTTGATGTTGTGTGCATGCTTCATTGCTAAGTCATGTCTGACTCTTTGCAATCCCATGGACTGTAGCCCGCCAGGTTCCTGTGTGTCCATGGGATTTTCCAAGCAAAAATACTGGAGTGGTTAGCCATTCCCTTCTTCAGGAGATCTTTCCAACCCAGAGATTGAACCCAGTTCTCCCGCATTGCAGGCTGATTCTTTACCATCTCAGCCACTAGGGAAACCCTTGATGTTGGGTGCTTATGTATTCATGTTTGTAATATCTTCTTGATATACTGACCTTTTTATTATTATATAATCACCTTTATGTCTCAGTGCTGTATTTGCTTTAAAGTCTATTTTGTCTGATATAACTATGGCTAAACCCCCTTCCTTTTGGTTTCCACTTGTTTAGAACATCTTCTTTCCTTTTATGTA
The DNA here is from genome assembly GCF_049115385.1 of Moschus berezovskii. Taxonomy (NCBI): domain Eukaryota; kingdom Metazoa; phylum Chordata; class Mammalia; order Artiodactyla; family Moschidae; genus Moschus; species Moschus berezovskii. The sequence continues at coordinate 59,520,473 of NC_142488.1, read as the reverse complement.
AAGCCTATGAGTATCTTTAGAGCTGAAATGAGATTCTTATTGGTGGCAAATGGTTGGGTCTTATTTTTCTCTCTCTCTCTTTTTTTTTTTTGTATCTGTTCTGCCACAGTATGACTTTTGATTGGTGAATTCAATTCATTTACATTTGAAATAATTATTGATATCTAAAGTCTTACTATTACCATCTTATTTTTTGCCTTCTTTTGATTTTTATATCTCCATCATTTCTTTTTCCCTGTTTCTGCTTGCTTGTGTAAATAGGTGATTTTCCATTGCAATGTGTTCTGCCTTCCCATTTTATATGTTTTGTGACTCAACTCTAGATTTTTACTTTGTGATTTTCATATGGCTTAAATAAAAATTTTCGTAGACAAAAAAGCACATTTCATGTTGATAACAACATACATTTATTGCCCATATATGATCTACCTTCTTTACTTCTCCCCTTTTATGTTTTTCCCATTTATATTTTTGATTTCACAATTTACCAGTTTTTATTCTGTGTATTTATTAAAAATTATAGTAGCTATGATTATTCTCAATACTCTTTTATTTCCAGCTTTATAAAGTAGTTAAATGATTAACATCATCATAATCCATAATCCACATCATCCTAATACAGTGACAGTTTTCTAATTCTGATTGTTTGTTTTTCAACTTATTAGAGTCTTTTTATGTCATTGATTAACGTGTTTTCATTTCAGCTTGAAGAACTTTCAATATTGTCTTCAAGGTAAGTATTTTGGTGTTGAGCTCTCTCAGCTTTTGTTTGTCTGGGAAAACTTTTATTTCTCTTTCATATATGAAGGATAACTTTTCTGGATAAAATAGTCTTGGTTGGTAACTTTTAGGCCTCTCAACACTTAAGTTATATCACTCCACTCTCACAGCCTCACCCATCAGCATAAAATTGGATTGTAGACATAGTGAGCATGGCCCTGCACACCAGAACAAGAACTGGTTTTCCCAAGCGTCAGTCCCTCCCATCAGGAAGTGTCCATGAGCCTCTTATACGCATCCAACTGAGGGCAGGCAGAACGAAGACCACAATCACAGAAAACTAAACAAACTGATCACATGGATCACAAACTTGTCTAACTCAATGAAACTATGAGCCAGGCTGTGTAGGGTTACCCAAGAAGGACGGGACATGGTGCAGAGTTCTGAGAAAATGTGACCCACTGGAGAAGGGAATTGCAAGCCACGTCAATATTCTTGTCTTGAGAACCCCATGAACAGTATGAAAAAGCAAAACCATATGACACTGAAAGATGAATCCCACAGATCCCAATCTGCTACTGGAGAAGAACAGAGAAATAACTCCAGAAGGAATGAAGATCCTGAGCCAAAGTGGAAACAACACCCTATTGTGGATGTTGTCTTGTGGTGAAAGTAAAGTCCGACGCTGTAAAGAAAAATATTGCATAGGAACCTGGAACATTAAGTCCATGAATCACAGTTAATTGGAAGTGGTCAAATAGGAGATGGCAAGAGTGAAAATCGACGTTTTAGGAATCAGTGAACTAAAATGAACAGAAATGGGCTAATTTAATTCAGATGACCATTATATATACTACTGTGGGCAAGACCCTAAGAAAAAATGGAGTAGCCCTATGGTCAATGAAAGTGCCTGAAATGCAGTACGTTGGTGCAATCTCAAAAACAACAGAAAGATCTCAGTTTGTTTCCAAGGCAAATCATACAACATCACAGTAATCCAAGTCTATGCCCCAATCAGTAATGCTGGAAAAGATGAATGGTTCTATGAAGACCTACAAGACCTTCTAGAACTAATACTGATAAAAGGTGTCTTTTTTGTCATAGGGGACTGGAATGCAAAAATAGGAAGTCAAGAGATACCTGGAGTAACAGGCAAGTTTGGTCTTGGAATACAAAATGAAACAAGGGAAAAGGCTAACAGAGTTTTGAGAAGAGAATGCACTGGCCATAGCAGCACCCTCCTCCAACAACACAAGAGATGACTCTACAGATAGATATCACAAGATGGTCAATACCAAGATCAAATTGATTATATTCTTTGCAGCTAAAAATGGAGAATCTCTATACAGTCAGCAAAACAAGACTGTGAACTGACTGTGGCTCACATCATGAACTCCTTATTGCAAAATACAGACTTAATTTGAAGAAAGTAGGGAAAACAACTAGGCCATCCAGGTATGATGTAAATCAAAGCCCTTATAATTTTACAGTGTAAGTGTCAAATACATTCAAGCTATTAGATCTGATAGAATGCCTGAAGAACTATGGATGAAGGCTCATAACATTGTACTGGAGGCAGTGATCTAAACCATCCACAAGAATAAGAAATGCAACAAGACAAAAGAATTGCCTGAAGAGGCCTTACAAATAGCTGTGACAATAAGAGAAGCAAGAAGCAATGGAGAAAAGTAAAGATATACCCATCTAAATGAACAGTTCCAAAGAATAACAAAGAGAGATAAGAAAGTTTTCCTAAGTGATAACTGCAAAGAAATAGAGGGAAGCAATAGAATGGGAAAGAATAGAAGTCTCTTCAGGAAAATTAGAGATACCAGGGGAACATTTCATGCAAAGGTAGGTCCAATAAAGGACAAAAATGGTATGTACCTAACAGAAGAAGAAGGTATTAAGAAAAGATGTCAAGAATAAACAGAAGAACCATAACAACAACAAAAAAAGATCTTAATGACTCAGATAACCACGATGTTGTGATTACTCACCTAGAGCCAGACATCCTGGAATGTGAAGACAAGTGGTCCTTAGGAAGCATCACTATGAACAAAGCTAGTGGAGGTTATGGAATTCCTGCTGAGCTACTTGAAATCCCAAAAGATGATGCTGTTAAATTGCCGCCCTCGATATGCCAGCAAATTTACAAAACTCAGCAGTGGACACAAGACTGAAAATAGTCAGTTTTCATTCCAATCCCAAAGAAAAGCAATGCTAAAATATGTTCAAACTACCACACAATTGCACTCCTTTCACATGCTAGGAAACTAATGCTCAAAATTCTCTAAGTTAGGCTTGAATAGTACATGAACCAAGAACTTCTGACACTCAAGCTGGATTTAGAAAATACAGAGGAATCAGAGATCAAGTTGCCAGCCTCCTTTAGATCATAGAAAAGCAAGAGAATTAAAGAAAAACACGTACTTCTGCTTCATTGACTGCACTAAAGCCACACTAAAGGCTGTGTGGATCACAATAGCCTTGGAAAATTCTTAAAAAGGTAAGAAAACAGGTTTATCATTATCATCTTTCAAAATTCCATATATATGCGTTAGTATACTATATTGGTGTTTACGAGACAGCAAAAGAGACACAGATGTATAGAACAGTCTTTTGGACTCTGTGGGTGAGGGCAAGGGTGGGATGATTTGGGAGAATGGCATTGAAACATGTGTATTATCATATGTGAAACGAATCGCCAGTCCAGGTTCGATGCATGATACAGGATGCTCGGGGCTGGTGTACTGGGATGAACCAGAGGGATGGGATGGGGAGGGAGGGGGGAGGGGTGTTCAAGATGGGGAACACATGTACACCCGGAGCAGATTCATGTCAATATATGGCAAAATCAATACAATAATGTAAAGTAATTAGCCTCCAATTAAAATAAATAAATTTTAAAAAAAGAGTTGAGAATACCAGAATACCACCTTACCTGCCTCCTGAATACCCCAACCAAATGACAAAGACTGGCTGAATGGATACAAAAACAAGACCCCTATATATATTGTCTACAAGAGACCCACCTCAAAACGAGGGACACATACAGACTGAAAGTGAAGGGCTGGAAAAAGATATTCCATGCAAATAGAGACCAAAAGAAAGCAGGAGTAGCAATACTCATATCAGATAAAATAGACTTTAAAACAAAGGCTGTGAAAAGAGACAAAGAAGGAAACTACATAATGATCAAAGGATCAATCCAAGATGAAGATATAACAATTATAAATATTTATGCACCCAACATAGGAGCACTGCAATATGTAAGACAATTACTAACAAGTATGAAAGGGCAAATTAACAACAATGCAATAATAGTGGGAGATTTTAATACCCCACTTACATCTATGGATAGATCAACTAAACAGAAAATTAACAAGGAAACACAAACTTTAAATGATACAATAGAGCAGTTAGATCTAATAGATATCTATAGGACATTTCACCCCAAAACAATGAATTTCAGCTTTTTCTCAAGCGCACATGGAACCTTTTCCAGGAGAGATCACATCCTGGGCCATAAATCTAGCCTTGGTAAATTCAAAAAAATTGAAATCATTCCAAGCATCTTTTCTGACCACAATGCAGTAAGATTAGATCTCAATTACGGGAGAAAAACTATTAAAAATGCCAACATATGGAGGCTGAACAACACGCTGCTGAATAATGAACAAATCATAGCAGAAATCAAAAGAGAAATCAAAATATGCATAGAAATGAATGAAAATGAAAACACAACAACCCAAAACCTCTGGGACACTGTAAAAGCAGTGCTAAGGGGGAAGTTCATAGCAATACAGGCACACCTCAAGAAACAAGAAAAAAAGTCAAGTAAATAACTTAACTCTACATCTAAAGCAACTAGAAAAGGAAGAAATGAAGAACCCCAGTTTCAGTAGAAGGAAAGAAATCATAAAAATTAGGGCAGAGATAAATGCAAAAGAAACAAAAGAGACCATAGCAAAAATCAACAAAGCCAAAAGCTGGTTCTTTGAGAAGGTGAATAAAATTGACAAACCACTAGCCAGACTCATCAAGAAACAAAGGGAGAAGAACCAAACTAATAAAATTAGAAATGAAAATGGAGAGATCACAACTGACAACACAGAAATACAAAGGATTATTAGAGAATACTATCAGCAATTATATGGCGATAAAATGAATAACCTGGAAGAAATGGACAAATTCCTAGAAAATTACAACTTTCCAAAACTGAACCAGGAAGAAATAGAAAATCTTAACAGACCCATCACAAGCACAGAACTAGAGGCTGTAATTAGGAATCTTCCAGCAAACAAAAGCCCAGGTCCAGACGGCTTCACAGCCGAATTCTACCAAAAATTTAGAGAAGAGCTAACACCTATTCTACTCAAACGCTTCCAGAAAATTGCTGAGGAAGGGAAACTTCCAAACTCATTCTATGAGGCCACCATCACCCTAATCGCAAAACCTGGTAAAGACCCCACAAAAAAAGAAAACTACAGGCCAATATCACTGATAAACGTAGATGCAAAAATCCTTAACAAAATTCTAGCAATCAGAATCCAACAGCACATTACGAAGATCATACATCATGACCAAGTGGGCTTTATCCCAGGAATGCAAGGATTCTTCAATATCCGCAAATCAATCAACATAATACATCACATTAACAAACTGAAAAATAAAAATCATATGATTATCTCAATAGATGCAGAGAAAGCCTTTGACAAAATACAACATCCATTTATGATAAAAACCCTCCAGAAAGTGGGAATAGAGGGGACATATCTCAACATAATAAAAGCTATATATGACAAACCCACAGCAAACATTATCCTCAATGGTGAAAAACTGAAAGCATTTCCCCTAAAGTCAGGAACAAGACAAGGGTGCCCACTCTCCCCACTACTATTCAACATAGTTCTGGAAGTTTTGGCCACAGCAATCAGAGCAGAAAAAGACATAAAAGGAATACAAATTGGAAAAGAAGAAGTAAAACTTTCACTGTTCACTGATGACATGATCCTCTACACAGAAAACCCTAGAGACTCTACCAGAAAACTACTAGAGCTAATCAATGATTACAGTAACGTTGCAGGATATAAAATCAGCACACAGAAATCCCTTGCATTCCTATACACTAATAATGAGAAAATAGAAAGAAATTAAGGAAACTATTTCATTCACTGTTGCTACGAAAAGAATTAAATACTTAGGAATATATCTACCTAAGGAAACGAAAGACTTGTACGTAGAAAACTATAAAACACTACTGAAAGTAATCAAAGAGGACACTAATAGATGGAGAAATATACCATGTTCATGGATTGGAAGAATAAATATTGTAAAAATGAGTATACTACCCAAAGTAATTTATGCATTCAATGCAATCCCTATCAAGCTACCAACGATATTTTTCACAGAACTAGAACAAATAATCTCACAATTTGTATGGAAATACAAAAAACCTCCAATAGCCAAAGCAATCTTGAGGAAGAAAAATGGAACTGGGGGAATTAACCTGCTGGACTTCAGGCTCTACTACAAAGCCACAGTCATCAAGAGAGTATGGTACTGGCATAAAGACAGAAATATAGATCAATGGAACAAAATAGAAAGCCCAGAGATAAATCCACGCACCAATGGACACCTTATCTTTGACAAAGGAGGCAAGAATATAAAATGGAGAAAAGACAGTCTCTTTAACAAGTGGTGCTGGGAAAACTGGTCAGCCACCTGCAAAAGAATAAAACTAGAACACTTCCTAACACCATACACAAAAAAAAAAACTCAAAATGGGTTAAAGAGCTAAATGTAAGACCAGAAACTATAAAACTCCTAGAGGAGAACGTAGGCAAAACACTCTCCGACATAAATCACAGCAGGATCCTCCATGACCCACCTCCCAGAATATTGGAAATAAAAGCAAAAATAAACAAATGGGACCTCATTAAAATCAAAAGCTTCTGCACAGCAAAGGAAACTATAAGTAAAGTGAAAAGACAGCCTTCAGAATGGGAGAAAATAATAGCAAATGAAGCAACTGATAAAGGATTAATCTTCAAAATATACAAGAAGCTCCTGCAGCTCAATTCCAGAAAAATAAATGACCCAATCAAAAAATGGGCCAAAGAACTAAACAGACATTTCTCCAAAAAAGACATAAAGATGGCTAACAAACACATGAAAAAATGCTCAACATCCCTCATAATCAGAGAGATGCAAATCAAAACCACAGTGAGATACCATTTCACACCAGTCAGAATGGCTGCTATCCAAAAGTCTACATGCAATAAATGCTGGAGAGGATGTAGAGAGAAAGGAACCCTCTTACACTGTTGGTGGGAATGCAAACTAGTACAGCCACTATGGAGAACAGTGTGGAGATTCCTCAAAAAACTGGAAATAGAACTGCCATATGATCCAGCAATCGCACTCCTGGGCATACACACCGAGGAAACCAGAATTGAAAGAGACACATGTACTCCAATATTCATTGTAACACTGTTTATAATAGCCAGGACATGGAAGCAACCTAGATGTCCATCTGCAGACGAATGGATAAGAAAGCCTTGGTACATATACACAATGGAGTATTATTCAGCCATTAAAAAGAATACATTTGAATCAGTTCTAATGAGGTGGATGAAACTGGAGCCTATTATACAGAGTGAAGTAAGCCAGAAAGAAAAACACCAATACAGTATACTAACGCATATATATGGAATTTAGAAAGATGCAAATGATAACCCTGTATACGAGACAGCAAAAGAGACACAGATGTATAGAAGAGTCTTCGGGACTCTGTGGGAGAGGGTGAGGGTGGGATGATTTGGGAGAATGGCATTGAAACACGTATGTTGTCATATGTGAAACGAATCACTAGTTCAGGGTCGATGCATGTTATAGGATGCTCGGGGCTGGCATGCGGGGATGACCCAGAGGGAGGATAAAGGGAGGAGGGAGGTGGGAGGGGGGTTCAGGAGGGGGAACTTATGTAAACCTGGGGCGAATTCATGTCAATATATGGCAAAAGCAACCAATATAATATTGTAAAATAATTTGCCTCCAATAAAAAATAAATTAATTAAAAAAAAAAAAAAGAAATCTGCTGATAGCCTAATGAGGATTCTTTTGCAGGTTACTTTCTTTTTATCCCCTGGCTGCTTTTAATATCTCTTTTTATAGATTTCTGACATTTTCATTATAATGTTCATTGGAAGACATATGAACTTTGAGAAAATACTTGCAAATAATACATTTGATATATTTCCAAAATATCCAAAGAGCTCATATAATTCAATAATAGAACAACAAATACAACCCAATAAAAAATGGGCAAAAGTCCTCAATAGACATATCTCTAAGGAAGACAACAAATAGCCAATAGACACATGAAAAAATGCTCAACATAGCTAATTATTAGAGAAATGCAAACCAAAGCTGCAAGTTTTGCAAGCTTGAGGTACCACCTCAAACTGGTCAACATGTTTATTATTTTTAAAAAATGTCTACAATTAACAAATACAGGGTGTGGAGAAAGGAAAAACCTCCTTCACTGTTGGTGGCAATGTAAATTGGTGCAACCACTATGGAAAAGATTATGGATGTTCCTCAAAGAGGTAAAAATAGAATTGCCATATGATCCATTAATCTGACTTCTGGGTATATATCTGGACAAAACTATAATTCAAAAGGATACATTCAACTCTATCTTCATAGCAGCACTCTTCACAGTGTCCAAGACATGGAAGCAACATAAATGTCCATCAACAGATAAATGGCTAAAGAAGATGTGGTACATATATACGAAATGGAATACTATTTGGTCATAAAAAATAATGAAATACTGACATTTGCACCAACATGGATGGACCTAGAGAGTTTCATACTAAGTGAACTAATTCAGAAAGAGAAAGACATATCATATGATATCACTTGTATGTGGAATCTAAAACATAACACAAATGAACTTAAATGGAAACAGACTCACAGACATAAAGTACAGACTTTGTGGTTGCCACGGGGAAGGGGAGAATGAGATGGATGAATTGAAAGTTTGAGATAAGCAAATGCAAATCATTATATACATGTATAACTGAATCACTTTGCTGTATGTCAGAAACTAACACAAAATTTTAAATAAAATATGCTTCAATAAAATAGATTAAAAACAAGCATAATGTAACTTAGAGAAGGTCTTCTGGCATTGAGATAATAGAGTGCTGTAGTAGCTTAATGGATTGTATGTAAAAGTTCTTCCCTAGGTATGTGAAGTTCTCAGTTATTATTTCTTTTCTTTTTTTCTTTATTTTATTCTTTTATTTTTTAGAGGATACTTGCTTTACAGTGTTGTGTTTGTTTCTACAGTACAAAAATGCAAATTAGTCAAAATTATATATATATATATATATATACACACACATATATATATATACATATACATATATATGTGTGTGTGTGTATGTGTGTGTATCTCCCCTCCCTCCTGATCCTCTCTTTCTCCCCCCAACCCACCCCTCTAGGTCATCACAGAGCATGGGCTCCCTCTGTTCTTATCTGGTGCAAAAGTAATAGTGATTTTCAAATCATTATAACTAGGCTCAAACACACCTTTATTAATCAAAATAGGAACCATTACAATCAACACATTTTTGCCAATGATAAATAAGTTTGTATGTGGAAAACAATCCATGCTTTGGGATTCAACGGACTCTTGGAAAGCATTTTATGCATCCTGCTGGTTGTGGAAGTGCTTTTCCCCCACAAAAAGTTGTAGAGGTGCTTGAAGAAGTGATAGTTGATTGTAGAGAGGTCAGGTGAATATAGTGGATGAGGCAAAACTTCATAGCCCAGTTTGTTCAACTTTTGAATCATTGGTTGTGCAACGTGTAGATGGGCAGGGATTGTCATGGAGAAGAGTTGGGCTCTTTCTATTGACCAATACTGGCTACAGGTGTTGCAGTTTTTGGCTCATCTCATCAATCTGCTGAGCATACTTCTCAGACGTAATGGTTTTGCCATGATTCAGAAAGCTGTAGTGGATCAGACCAGCAGCAGACCACCAAACAGTGACCATGACCTTTTTCTGGGTGCACATTTGGCTTTGGGAAAAGGTTTGGACCATCTTCTTGGTCCAACCATTGAGCTGGTCATCATCACCAGTTGTCATATAAAATCCACTTTTTGTTGCACATCACAGTACAATCAACAAATGGTTCGTTGTTGCATAGAAAAAAAGAAGACAACACTTCAAAACAAGTTTTTTTTTTTTTAAATTTCCACCCAATTCATGTGGCATCCACTTATTGACCTTCTTCACCTTTTCAATTTTCTTCAAATGTCAAATAACATAGAATAGTTGATGCTGAGTTCTCCAGCAACTTATTGTATTGTTGTAAGAGGATCAGCTTTGATGGTGGCTCTCATTGGTTGCTGTCAACTTCCAATGGTCAGCCACTACACTCCTCATTTTCAAAGCTTTGTAAAACTTCTTGAAACACCACTGCACTGTACTTTTGTTAGCAGTTCCGGGGTCAAATGCATTGTTGATGTGAGTTCTCTTCAGTGCTTTACAACCCATTTTGGATTCAAATATGAAAATCACTCAAATTTGTTTTTCGTCTAGCATTATTTAAATAATAATAAAACAAATATAAAATACACAGCAAGTAATAAGTCACTAGCAAAAAAATAAAGCAAGACATGTGCTTTAAAATGGTATATAACATAATCACAATTATTTAAGAATATATTCCAATATCAAGTGGCAAATTTCAACAATGCAAAAACTGAAATTACCTTCACACCAACCTAATGTATAGCAGCTTCCCACTAGTTATCTATTTTACACATGATAGTGTATATATGTCTTTAAACTCTATACCTCCTTCCCCTTCTCTTCTCCTTTTAGGACACCAATTATTCTAATTTTTGCCTCTCTTATAGACTCTGATAACTCTCATAGTTTCTTCACTTGTAAAATGTCTTACTTCCTTCTCTTCATCTCACTGAGTTATTGCTGTATTTCTATCCTCCAAGTCACTTATTCTTTCTTCCATCTGGTTTGTCCTAGTACTGATGTGCTTTCCTGCATTCTTCGCTTTATCAAATTCTTTAGTTCCAGATTTCTGTTTGGTTCTTTTTTATAATTGCAACCTCTTTCATAAAGAATTCCTTAGGTTTATCAATTTTATTCCTGAGTTCATTGAATTGTGTTATGAGGTTTCTGGTGCTTCATTGAATTTCTTCATAATAGCTATTTTGGAATTCTTTATCAGTTAGATCACAATATTCTGTGCCTTTGAGTTCAGTTGCTGGATAATTATAATTTTCTTTGATATCATTTTTCCTTTATGGCTTTAGTGTTTGTAAGTATGTGTTTTGGATTTAGGATTTGAAGTAACAGATAACTCCTTAATTAAGTTTTTGATATCTTCTTTGTTTTGTTCAATTTAGCAGCCTGGCTATTAGCAATATTTCTTTTGTCTTCCAGAAGGTGGCATTATAGCTCATGTTGCGGTTTCTCCCTTACCTATGGACTTTGCTTTTTTCTGAGTTCATTCTGTGTCTACCAGAGCTTACATTCATAAGTGTACTCAGGAACTTCACAAGGGCCTGGCAGCATAGTGGGGTGAATTGTGGATTTAACTCATCAGGTTTTTATGGTACCCATAGGCCTGGTGGAGGCATCCTTGAGTAGAGGTATTCCTAGGGTTTTCTGAGCACAATTCTTTCTGAAGTCCTGAAGTTAACATCAGGGAATACATTCTTTTAACGCTCTTTGATATTCTTTTCTGCTGCCTCACTTACTCCAGACATGGAGGACCCTCCTCAGCAACTCAAATTCTTTTGGAGAGAAAGGGGTTGCCTCAATTACAACCTGCACAGCTGGGCATATGGACAGTCACTTACCAATTTCAGTTTTCACCTCTTTCATGGAAACATTCACCACTTTCCACTTTCTCTGCAAAAAAATTTGATGCTGCTGTGATCAAATGCCCAGACTCTTGAATTGTCATCCTGGCAAGGGGGGGTGCTTTGGTGTGTTCATCCCTCTCTTCTGTATCCAAAGTTGTCTCTAACCCATTATGATGTGTGTGTGGGAATCTCCCTTCAGGCAGGCTGAACTTTCACAAAATCTCTCTTGCCCATGGATAGCTGCTCAGTTTTGCACTATCTAGGTTCTTTTATACCCCTCGCCCGGATTACCTTAAGTGAGAATGAGGCTGATATACAGATTCCGTGGATTTACAATCTAGTTAGACTCTAGTTATACAGATGGTTTTTATTTTAGAGTTTTATTCACTCATGGTACCATGCAGTTACATATATCCGAGGCCATTCTCGGAGGAAAACAGTGGGAGAAAAAGATAAAATTGTATAGGTAGTCTCTGACCACAGAATCCCCTTTTCCTTTTTCTTCAACAAAAAAGATGAATTTTCTCTTGCAGCTTTAGGTACCACTGTACCACAGCTGCTACAGTACAACTCTATGATTGAGGTTACTCTTGATGCAGGGCCTGGAGAGAACCAGAAGGGGAAAAAATAATAAAAACAAGGCTTACTTCAACACTCTCTGGCTCAAGATGACCTTCTTTCCCAATCCTACTGTCAGAAAGACATGGTTCTTTCAGAGCTTTTGCTGTCCCTGCCTGCTGTGTAGTTCTGCACTAGGCCTGCCTTAAGGACAAAGTCAAGAAAGGAAAATAGGGATAAAACTCAGTAAACTCACTCCCATAGGGATTATTCTGGTTTTAATTCCTTCATGAATCTACTCACTGTTATTAACTATTTAAAGTTTGCAGATAGTTGCTTTTTGCATTTTTGTCCAGAGATTTTAGTTGAAATCATAGGTGAGATAGACTGTAGTGGCCCACCAGAAAATTTCTTAGGATTATTTTTAATTGAAATTTTAATTTAGATAATTGTAGATTTACATACAATTGTGAGAAGTAACACAGAAAGATCCCTTGTGCATTTTGTCTAGGTTCTCCCTATGGTGACATTTTGCAAAACTATAGCATAAATTGGAGATACTGACATTGGTACAATCTAAGAATTGATGCTTTTGAACTGTGGTGCTGGAGAAGACTCTTAAAATTCCCTTGGACTGCAAGGAGATCAAACTAGTCAATCCTAAAGAAAATCAACTGTGAATATTCACTAGAAGGACTGACACTGAAGCTGAAGCTCCAATACTTTGGCCACCTGATGTGAAGAGCCGATTCATGGGAAAAATCCCTGATGCTGTGAAAGATTGAGGGCAGGAGGAGAAGGTGGCGAGAGAAGATGAGATAGTTTGATGGCATTACTGACTCAATGAACATGAGTTTGAGTAAACTCCAGGAGATAGTGAAGGACAGGGAAGCTTGGCATGTGCAGTCCATGGGGTCACAAATAATCAGACTTAGTGACTGAAGAGCAGCAACAGTAGATCTTATTCGGATTTCTTCAGATTTTTAATCATTTGTGTGTGTGTCTAGGTGATGAAGGTGAAAGGGGAGAGTGAAAAGCTGGCTTAAAACTCAGCATTCAAAAAACGAAAATTATGGCATGCATTCTCATCACTTCATGGCAACTAGATAGGGAAGGCAGTGGACAGATTATATAATGGAAACAGTGACAGACTATATTTTATTGGGCTCCAAAATCACTGCAGATGGTGACTGCAGCCATGAAATTAAAAGACACTTGCTCTTTGGAAGAAAAGCTATAACCAACCTAGTTCAGTTCAGTTCAGTCGCTCAGTCATGTCTGACTCTCCGCGACCCCATGAACCACAGCACGCCAGGCCTCCCTATCCATCACCAACTCCCGGAGTTCACTCAAACTCATGTCCATCGAGTCGGTGATGCCATCAAGCCATCTCATTTTCTGCCGTCCCTGTCTCCTCCTACCACCAATCCCTCCTAGCATCAGACTCTTTTCCAGTGAGTCAACTCTTCACATGAGGTGGCCAAAGTATTGGAGTTCAGCTTTAGCATAAATCCTTCCAATGAACACCCAGGATTGATCTCTTTTAGAATGGACTGGTTGGATCTCCTTGCAGTCCAAGGGACTCTCAAGAGTCTTCTCCAGCACCACAGTTCAAAAGCATCAATTCTTCGGCTATCAGCTTTCTTCACAGTCCAACTCTCACATCCATACATGACCACGGGAAAAACCATAGCCTTGACTACACGGACCTTTGTTGGCAAAGTAATGTCTGCTTTTTAATATGCTATCTAGGCTGGTCATAACTTTCCTTCCAAGGAGCAAGCGTCTTTTAATTTCATGGCGGCAATCAGCATCCGAAGTGATTTTGGAGCCCCAAAAAATAAAGTCTGACACTGTTTCCACTGTTTCCCCATCTATTTCCCATGAAGTGATGGGACCAGATGCCATGATCATTGTTTTCTGAATGTTGAGCTTCACAGCATGTTAAAAAGCAGAGACGTTACTTTGCCAACAAAGGTCTGTCTAGTCAAAGCTATGGTTTTTCCAGTAGTCATGTATGGATATTAGTGTTGACTATAAAGAAAGTTGAGTGCCAAAGAATTGATGCATATGAACTGTGGTGTTGGAGAAGACTTTTGCGAGTCCCTTGGACTGCAAGGAGATCCAACCAGTCAATCCTAAAGGAAATCAGTCCTGAATATTCATTTGTGACTGATGCTGAAGCTACAATACTTTGGCCACCAGATGAAAAGAGCTGACTCATTAGAAAAGATCCTGATGACGGGAAAGATTGAAAGCAGGAGAAGGGGAAGACAGAGGACGAGATGGTTGAATGGCATCGCCGACTGGGTGGACATGAGTTTGAGTAAGCTTTGAGAGATGTTGATAGACAGGGAAGCCTGGCGTGCTGCAGTCCATGGAGTTGCAAGGAGTCGGACATGCCTGAGAGACTGAAAAACAACAACTAGGCATGGATGCTGCTGCTGCTACTTTGTTGCTTCAGTCGTCTCTGGCTCTGTGTGACCCTTTGGACTGTAGTCCTCCAGGTTCTCTGTCCGTGGAATTCTCCAGGCAAGAGTACTGGACTGGGTTTCCATGCCCTCCTCCAGTGGATCTTTCCAACCCAGGGATGGAACCCAGGTCTCCTGCAATGCCGGCAGATTCTTTATCACTGAGTCACCAAGGAAGCCCCTAGGTGTGTATATTTAGTTCTATAATATTGTATCAATGGTATAGGTTCCTATAGACACATCACAGTCAAATTACGGACAGTCTCAACATCCCTGTTTCATTCCAGAGACAAGTTAGTGATCCATTCCAAGGATTTATCACGTTGCTCTTTTATAACCAGACCTACTATCCAACCAGTCCATTCTAAGGGAGATCGATTCTGGGTGTTCATTGGAAGGACTGATGCTAAAGCTCAAACTGCAATACTTTGGCCACCTCATGCGATGCGTTGACTCACTGGAAAAGACTCTGGTGCTGGGAAAAGTTAGGGGTGGGAGGAGAAGGGGACGACCAAGAATGAGATGGCTGGATGGCATCACCAACTCTGTGGACATGAGTTTGAGTGAACTCCGGGAGTTGGTGATGGACAGGGAGGTCTGGCGTGCTGTGATTCATGGGGTTGTGGAGAGTCGGACACGACTGAGCGACTGAACTGAACTGAACTGTCCTCCAGCCTCCTTCCTCTATTTCAAACCTAACCTAAAATTTTATTTCAAAAATATCACTTAAGTAGAGTAATACACTGTGTAACCTTTTCCTCCTGGCCGTTTTTTTTTTTTTCCCATTCAGAATAATTACTTGGATATTCATTCAAGTGGTTTCATGTTTCAATAATTTGTTATATTTTATTGCTGAGTTAGTCTTTATTCTTTTATCATTCAACAGTTGAGACACATCTAGGCTGATTCCAGTTTTAGGATATTACAAATAAATATGCTATGGTCATTAGTTTACAGGCTTCTTTGGGAACATTAGTTTCCTTTTCTTAAAAAATAAATGCCTAGGTGTCCAATTGCTAGGTCAAGTGATGGCCACACTTTAGTTTTTAAGAAACTGTCAAACTATTTTCCATAGTGGCTGTAATATCTTGCAGTCCAGTCAAAATTGTCTGAGTGACTGGCACATCTGTGTCATCATTTGGTATTGTAAATATTTTTTATTTTAGTCATTCTGGTACATATATGATGATATGTCATCGTGGTTTGGTATGCATTTCCCTGATTGAAAATTATATTGAACATCTTTTCATCTGTTCATTTACCATCTGTGTGTCATTAGTAAAATTTCTTTTTACATATATTGTCCCTATTTTCTAATTGGATATTTTTCTTTGCTGTTCAGTTGTTTTTTAAAAGAGTTTCTTTGACAAAATTCACATATCATCCAATTCACTCATAAAGTATGCAGTTCAATGAGTTTTCTTATATTCATAGACGTGTATAATCATTATCATTCAACTTTAGAATATTTTCATCAATAAAGAAAAGAATCAAATATTTTTAAAACTATTTCCTCCTATTCATCTTCCTATTTGCCTTCCCCAACTTAGATCCAAGCAAACACTAAGCTACTTTCTGAGACATCTAGGGTTCTTACTTCAATCTAGCTTAAAAAAAAAAAAGGCCATGCTGCATGACATGGTGGCATGCAGTATCTTAGTTTCCAACCAGAGATTTAACCTGTGCCCATTACATTGGAAGTGCAGAGTCAGAACCCCTGGACTTCCAGGGAAGTCCAACTCTAGTCTACTTTCTGTCTCTATGCATGCTTATATGCCCAGATGCTAAGTCATTATCAATTCTTTGTGATCCCATGCCGGGAGCCAGTGAGGGAAATCCTACCCGTGGCAGAGGTCAATTGGGGAAAAGGCCTGACGGGCAAAGGCTAATCAGAACTCGAGGAACCCCCTGGACCTACCTGAGCATCTACCCCAAAGAAAACCGGAGTCTGACTGCCTTACTATCTTATGCCTCTTACCAAGTACGCTAATACTTACAGGGGCTTCCCCCCAACCACCTTTCTCTGAAAACATTAATTCAGAGCTGTAGTTAAAAAGTTCTCTTCTCCACGGCTTAATAGGAGTGTTCCAATCCAAGCCCCTCTGATAGCTTTCTAACTTGCATGACAAGTTTGTCCGGGCTCCTACAACTACGAATGTGACTGTTTACAGCCTCCCAGCCATGCAAGGACAGAAAGCCTTATATTCTAAAATACAGGAATCTGTTGAAGAAGTTAAAATCATTAGAATAGTACTAAAAAAGATTTCATTGTTGAATCAATGCTTGCTGCAAAGTTTCCTCTATCTATTGTATCCTTGGAAATATATTAATCACATATAGAGAGTATAAGTAGTAGCCTTTGATTTAACCACATCAGATCTTAAGTTAATAAATTCCTTTCTTGTAGCTCACTACACCTTTGCCTTATAGGAATGTAACTTTGTCATGTGTCTAGCACCTGACTTTAGGAAAATCACTTTAAAAGAATATAAGACTTTTTCTAACTAACCTTTGTTAGGAGAGAGAGCCATAAACAGTTAGCAGGCCTCCTGGCCAGAAGATGATGTAAACCACCCAAAACTTCTGTATATCACGAGACATACAAATATGAGCTCTGATCCTGATAAGGGTCAAGACTGCTGACCCCACGTGATTTTGGTGTGACTCTATACCTCTCTTTCTCTATTTTTTATGTGCACAATTTAGGGTATAAATGCAGCACTGGAAAATAAAGTTTTGGGCCTTGCTCACTGAAGCTTGGTCTTTCCGTGTCGTTCTTTCTCTTTTTCCGTCCTTTTCTCTATTCTCCTTTTTCTGGTTGAGATCCTTGGAGCCCTGGGCCCTCTGTGTTTACTTATCTGCCTGGGCTTCTAAGACCCACTCGAGGGGGTGCCCTGGTGGGGTGCCTCCAGTGATTCGAGAGGGCGCCTGCGGCCTACGTAAACAGAGCAAACCCCGTGCTGGGGTTTTATTGGTTTCCTTCATAAACCAAGGAATCATCAGCCCCTCTCTCTCTCTCTCTCTCTCTCTCTCTCGCTGACGCCGATGCCGTTCATCCCAAGGATACCCTGGGCCATATCGAGGCTGTTCCCCGATAATCCCATGGACTGTAATCCACCAGGATCCTCTGTCCATGGGATTTCCCAGGTAAGAATATTGGGGTGGATTGCCGTTTCCTTCTCCAGGGGATCTTCTTGACCCAGAGATTGAACCTATGTCTCTTGCATTGATAGACAGATGTTTTATCATTTAGCCACCTGGGAAGCCCTCTGTTTCTATAGATTTCACTATTGTGAAATTCCTATGAATGAAATCACATAGTATGTGGTCTTTGGTGACTGATTTTTTCCTTTAAGGAAAATCTCCAGCAAAACTTTGTTTTAATGTTGCTTTGTCTGATAATAGTATAACCACTCCAGTTTTCCCGTTGTTTGCATAATATGTAGTTTAGACATTTTAGTTTCAATTTGTGCTTTTTTAATAAAAAATTTGTTTTCTATACACAACGTATAGTTGGATCATGTTTTTAATCTATCTTTTGGTTAAATTATTTGTACCATTCACATTTAAAATTATTACAAGTATAGTTGGATTTACCTTTGCCATCTTTTTGTTTTCCATATCTCTCATATCTTTATCATTAATCTTTTCTTCCTTCACCAAATTATTTGTGTTGAGTGAATATTTTCTAATGTAGCATTTACTTTCATTAACGATATTTTCTTCATATTTTTAAATTATTTTTTAGTGGTTGCTTTTGTGTTCACCATACCTCTTATTAGAACAAGTTGCAGATCTTTATTAAATTCCATGGCTGGATGGCATCACCGACTCTGTGGACATGAGTTTGAGTGTACTCCGGGAGTTGGTGATGGACAGGGAGGCCTGGCGTGCTGTGATTCATGGGGTCGCGGAGAGTCGGACACGACTGAGCGACTGAACTGAACTGAACTGAACTGAACTGATTATATACTGAAATGTTATGCTTGTATAACTATATTCACTTTTCTTCTTTGTTATATTTTGGGATACATATTACTTCTATTGACACTATGAATGCAATAATATATGGTTATAATTATTGTTACCTATTTATGTCATTAAATTGTCTATTATGTAATTTTCTAAGCTCACTGCAACTTTGTTTATATCCAATTACTCTGTGCTGTTATTGGCAAATATATTGCTGCTAAGTCACTTCAGTCGTGTCCGACTCTGTGTGACCCCATAGATGGAAGCCCACCAGGCTCCCCAGTCCCTGGGATTCTCCAGGCAAGAACACTGGAGTGGGTTGCCATTTCTTTCTCCAAATGGCAAATATATTACCCATACATTAATTTCTTTGTATCACAGACCAAGTAATACATTATATATAATATGTTCATATATAAAATGAATTGTTTATTTTTACTCCCATATTTTACTACTTTTCTCTCCTAACTCATTTAAAAATCAGTATTCTAAAACAATATATATAAGAGGAAATCAAGAGGATGCTGAAATCACTTCACCCCATGAACACATCAAAAATACATCTACACTTGGAAAAATTCTCACTGAATACAAACTGGAGACTGTCAGAAAGACTTTTACATAACCATGGCTGTAAGGAAAGGTCCACATGGAGTTGGATAGGAGGAGAAGAGAAACAGGTTGGGACCTATGCTCCTAGGCGAGGACATAGAAGAGGAGAGGAATATCTTGGGTTCAGAGATTCTACCTCAGGAAGTAAGCACTTTGAACTATGCATTGGGCACCACAAGCCTGGGTTATGGCACCAGGACTATGAGTTACCTTAGCTGGTTTGAAGACCAGTAGGACTTACTAGAGGGATGAAAAAAACTGAGATTGCACTTGTAAAGAGTACGCATATGCTTACTTACTCCCAGGTACAAGGAGGAGGGAGAAGATTGAAAATGCCTGCAACTCTGGTCATTTTCCCATGACCACCTCAGCATATGAGTTCCTCCTCTGGCACTGAGTGCCTGCTCTGGAACATTTAGGCCAGAGCAGCTCCACACTAGGGCAAAGGCTAACATTGCCAAAGAGAGTGCAATTTAGGAGGGCAGAGACAACTGAAACTTGGCACAGCATCCAAATAAGGCAAGGGTATCCATTACTGGCATTCACTTGGCAGCAGGTTAAGAGAGCTTTGGAACTCTGACTAATGGGCCAGGACCCCCAAGCATGTGAGTAGGCCAATGCTGAGGACCCACTCTGGCCCTATTGGCTCTGATGTAGCTTCATTAAAGGGAGAAGCCTGCCACTACTGAAGAGAGTATGAAATTGTTAGAGATGGAGCAGTTTGGACTTCGCACAACAGCCAAACTGAACAAGAATGACCATTACTGGCATTCTTAGTGGCATCATATAGGGAGCAGCCTGGATTTTACTGGTGTTTTGGGACTGCCACAGACCAGGCCACATCCCATGCTGAGCATGAACGGTGGCCCCTGTTTGGACCAGTGCTGCTCCCTTCTGGTGAGAAAGTGCTATGTCTGGGTGGAGAAAGAGCACACATATTGAGGGAATAAACCCGATCAGATGTGATCTTCAGGGCTTCAGTTTCAGCACTTTAAGACCTAGTTCTGTCCATGATAATTTAGAAAAGAAACTCCGGTTTACACCTGGATCGGGATATATCCATTCTATCTCCAGCCCTACCACCCACCAAGGTGATAGCTGTCAGTCAACATTGGGGCAAGAAGTGACCTATTCTAACTTTAGATCTAACACTCCCAACAAAGCCACAGAACACTGGTAGACTGCATAGGGATACTTCCACACAAGGACACCATATTAAGAACAGGATAGGTGACTATTTCAATTAACTTAACAGAGACACAGAAAGTTAAGCAAAAAGAGAGGACAGAAATTTGTCCCAAATCAAAAAACAAGGGAAAAATCCTGAAAAATTAATGAAACAGAGGTAATATACCAGATAAATGATTCAAAAAATTAGCAATAAGTATGCTAACTGAAATAGGGAAAAGAATAGATGAACATGGGGAGAAGTTTAACAAGGAATTAAAAAATATTAAAATAAGAACCTGTCAAGCTGAAGAATACAATAACCAAAATAAAAAGCACACAGAATAAATAAAACGCAGACTATATGAAACAAAAGAAACATAAGTAATCTGGAAGACAGACTAATGGAAATCACCCAATAAGAACAACCAGTAAATAAATAAATGAAATGATAGTTTATATGACTTTGGGGACAATATCAAGCATTATTGGGTGCCAGAGACAATGGTTGAAAATGTACTTGATGAAATGATGGCTGAAAACTTTCGAAACCCGAAGGAAATAGATATCCTTGTACAAGAATTACAGAGATCATAAAAAGATAGACCCAAAGAGACCCACATCAAGACATTTTATAACTAAAATGACAAAATTTCAAGGCAAAGAGAAATTTCTGAATTCATAAAGAGAAAAGGAAAAAAAAAAAATCACACCCAAGGAAATCCCCATAAGGTTATCAGATGGTTTTTCTGCAGAAACTTTGCAGGCCATAAAGGAATGGCATGATATATTTAAAGTGCTAAAAGGGAAAAACCTACAAACTAGGATACTCTGTGCAGCAAGTCTAACATTCAGATAAAGGAAATATAAGGAACTTCTTAGACAAGAAAAAGCTAAGGATTTGTCACTATTAAACTGACCCAATGAAAAGTATAAAACTGTCTTCTCTAAGTGGAAAAGAAAAATTTACAATAAGAAGTAAGAATTCATAAGACATCCCACTAGTAAAGGCAAATATATAATAAAGACTGTGGAACAATCAATTTATAAAACCTAGTATGAAGACTGAAAAACAAAAATTATAAAACTGACCATCTACAATAAAGAGGTAGCAAAAAACATGAAGATGTAAAATATCATATAAACAAAAACAAAAGACACGGAGGCAAGTAAAAATGTAGAGTTCCTATAATGTTTTTGAGTTTAACTGTCAGTTTAAAACAAGTAGTTTTATTCATAAGACAATGTATAAAACAATGGATGAAGCCAAAAGAAGAAAACTGCAAAAGCAACCATAAAATAAGCAATAAAATGTCAATAAGTACATACCTATCAAAAATCACCTTTAGGACGTGTGATCACCTCTTATTGTGAGAAAACTGAAATCACAAATAAGTGTTGAATGATAATCAACAGGAAGATGCAGGAGTCAACCAAAAAGGTACCCCACATCCAAAGACAAAGGAGAAACGACAATAAGATGGTAAGAGGGGAACAATCATGATAAAATTAAATCCTATACCTAATAGGGAGGTGATTCATAAACTGGAGAATAATAATACTTAAGAAGTTCTCCTACTGTTGTGAAGGTTCTGAGCCGCACATCAGGCTTCCCAGCCTGGGGATCTGGTAAAGGGACTTGGAATCTGACAGCAAGATTTGATTACAGGAGTTCCATGGGACCTGGGGGAAATAAAGACTCTACTTTTGGAAGGAAAAAACAAAGTCTTGTGCACACTAAAACTCGGGAGAAGGGAGCAGTGACTCCACAGGAGACTGAACCAGACCTACCTGCTAGTTTTGAGGGTCTATGGTGGAGGTGTGTGTCAGAAGTGGATTGATGCAGGAATAGGGGCACTGGGAGCAGAAGTACTGGAAGGAGGCCCTTGGTATAAGTTCTCTTAGAGGTTGACATTAAACCTACCATAAAGTCCCTAGACCCCAGAGCTGGGTTGCCTCAGTCTAAACAACATGGAGAGAGCACAAACTCATCCATCAGTAGATAAAAAGATTAAAGTTTTACTAAGTACAGCCCTGAAAACAAGAGCAGGATTCAGATTTTGCTACCACGAGTACCTCCCAACAGGAAGCTTACACAAGTCTTTTAGCCTCATCCACCAGAGGGAAGACAGAAGAAATAAGAAGAACCACAATCCTGAAGCACCTACAATGGAAACCACTTTACAGGAAGTTAATCAGAATGAAAAAGCAGATAACTATATCCTAGATGATGGGGCAAGATAAACCTTCATTAAATCCGCTAAATGAAATGGAGATAGGCAACCTTCCATAAAAAGAATTCATAATAATGATAGTGAAGATGATCCAGGATCTCAGAAAAAGAATGGAGATGATGCATGAAATGTTTACCAAAGTCAAGTAGAACTAAATAACAAGGAGAGATGAATAATACACTAGGAATCAGGGCAGGATAACTGAGGTAGAAGAATGGATAACTGACCTTGAGAACAGAATGGTGGAAATCAATGCCACATAACAGGAAAAAAAAAAAAAAAGGAATGAAGAAATGAAGACAGCCAGGCGCCACAGGACTGGAAAAGGTCAGTCTTCATTTCAATACCAAAGAAAGGCAATGTCAAAGAATGCTCAAACTACTGCACAATTGCACTCATCTCACACGCTAGTAAAGTCATGCTCAAAATTCTACAAGGCAGGCTTCAGCAATACTTGAACCGTGAACTTCCAGATGTTCAAGCTGGTTTTAGAAAAGGCAGAGGAATCAGAGATCAAATTGGCAACATTCACTGGATCATTAAAAAAGCAAGAGAGTTCCAGAAAAACATCTATTTCTGCTTTATTGATTATGCCAAAGCTTTTGACTGTGTGGATCACAATAAACTGTGGAACATTCTGAAAGAGATGGAAATACCAGACCACCTGACCTGCCTCTTGAGAAACCCATATTCAGGTCAGGAAGCAACAGTTAGAACTGGACATGGAACAACAGACTGGTTCCAAATAGGAAAAGGAGTACGTCAAGATTGTATATTGTCACCCTGCTTATTTAACTTCTATGCAGAGCACATCATGAGGAACGCTGGGATGGAGGAAGCACAAGCTGGAATTGAGATTGCCATCAGAAATATCAGTAACCTCAGATATGCAGATGACACCACCCTTATGGCAGAAAGTGAAGAACTAAACAGCCTCTTGATAAAAGTGAAAGAGGAGAGTGAAAAAGTTCAGCTTTCAGAAAACTAAGATCATGGCATCCGGTCCCATCACTTTATGGGAAATAGATGGGGAAACAGTGGCTGACTTTTTTTTGGGGGGTCTCCAAAATCACTGCAGATGGTGACTGTAGCCATGAAATAAAAAGATGCTTGCTCCTTGGAAGGAAAATTATGACAAACCTAGATTGCATATTAAAAAGCAGAGACATTACATTGTCAACAAAGGTCCGTCTAGTCAAGGCTATGGTTTTTCCAGTGGTCATTATGGATGTGAGAGTTGGACTATAAAGAAAGCTGAGCACCAAAGGATTGATGCTTTTGAACTGTGGTGTTGGAGAAGACTCTTGAGAGTCCCTTGGACAGCAAGGAGATACAACCAGTCCATCCTAAACGAGATCAGTCTTGTGTGTTCATTGGAAGGACTGATGTTGAAGCTGAAACTCCAATATTTTGGCCACCTGATGCAAAGAGCTGACTCATTTGAAAAGACCCTGATGCTGGGAAAGATTGAAAGCAGGAGGAGAAGGGAACAACAGAGGATGAGATGGTTGGATGGCATCGCTGACTCAATGGACACAAGTCTGGGTAAGCTCCAGGGGCTGGTGATGGACAGGGAGCCTGGTGTGCTGTGGTTCATGGGGTTGCAAAGAGTCGGACACGACTGAGCGACTGAACTGAACTGAACTAAGAGACCTGTGGACAACATTAAATGCACCAACATTTGCACTGTAGGGGGTCCCAGAAAGAGAAGAGAGAGAGAAAGGACCTGGAAATATTTGAAGAAATAACAGTTGAAAAGTTCCCTAACATAGCAAAGGAAATGGTCAACCAAGTCCAGGAAGTGCAGAGAATCCCAAGCAGGATAAACCCAAGGGAGAACACATAGAGGCACATGATAATCAAAGTGATAAAATTAAAAACAAAGATAAAGTATTGAAATCAACAAGGAAAAAACGATAAATAACATAAAAGGTAACTCCCATAAGGTTATCAGCAGAGTTTTCAACAGACACTCTACAAGTCAGAAGAGAATGTCATCATACATTTCAAGTGATGAAAGGGAAGAACCTACAACCAAGAAAACTTGAGAAAACAAGAATCTCTTTCAGATTTGATGGAGAAATCAAAAGTTTTCAGACAAGAAAAAGTTAAGAAAATTCAGCAGCACCAAACTTTATAACAAATGATATAGAAACTTCTCTAGGCAAGAAACACAAAAGAAGGAAAAGATCTACACAAAATAAAACCAAAACAATTAAGAAAAAGGCAAGAAAATCATATATATTGATAATTACCTTAAGTGTAAATGGATTAATTGCACCAACCAAAACCATAGACTGCCTGGGTAAATGAAAACCTGTGCATGTATGCACTTCCACTTACGGCATCTCTCTACTCAACCCCCCATGTTGTGTGTAATTATTTTATATTGTTAGGTTAATCACGTTTCAATTATGGCTTGCTATTTTAATTATCTTTTATTTTGGTTCTGGCTATTGATTGGGAAAATTGATAAACATCTTTTACTACTGTGATTAAGTAGTTATTATTTGCTTGATACGATTGTATCATGATTGGTCGACAGAAATTAATGGAATTCTATATTAATAAAGTGAAGTGAAAGTGTTAGTCACTCAGTCGTGTCCTACTTTTTGTGACCCCCATGAACTGTAGCCTGCCAGACTCCTCTGTCCATGGGATTCTCCAGGCAAGAACCCAGGGATCAAACCCAGGTCTCTAGCATTGCAGGCACATTCTTTACCATCTGAGCCACAAGGGAAGTCCAATATCAATAAAAATACCATTACTAGAAAAATCTGTGATCACATTTTAAGATTCAGATGCATATTAGAATTATCTTGGAATTTTTTGAAAAATATAAATGCCCAGGTATTGCATTTTTCTCCAAAGCTCCAGATGTGTATCTAATGAGCAGTTGTTTAAAAACAACTGGACTATATAATGATCATTTACTTTTATCTAATTTGTTTCACTTTTACTATTTCATATTCAGTGCTACCATTTCATTTAGATTTAGCTTATGCTTTACAATTTCTCCATCTCTTTTTTGTTGTTCTTTATCAAGACTATCAAGCAAAATAGAAAAGCTTGTGTGTATGTGCTGTTAGTTGCTCAGTCCTGTCTGACTCTTTGCAACCCCACGGACTGCAGCCCGCCAGACTCCTTTGTCCATGGGGATTCTCCAGGCAAGAATACTCGAGTGGGTGGCCATACCCTCCTCTAGGGGACCTTCCCAACTCAGGGATCAAAAATAAGTTCTCCCACATTGCACGTGGATTCTTTACCATCTGAGCCACCAGGGAAACCCAAGAATACTGGGGTGGATAGCCTATCCCTTCTCCAGGGGATCTTCCCATCCCAGGACTGAACCACGGTCTCCTGCAATGCTGGCATATGCTGAGCTACCAGGAAGCCCATATATTTACAGTATGCATAATATAATATACATATTTCAAGAAACTTATGAATTTTTACCTAGTTAAAAATTATATTTTGCTTCCATTTTCGTGACTTAGTATGAACAGATTGCTAGATTTTTGAATTTATATTCACTCAAAACTTTTATATAATTCCAGGTATTTTGGCATCTAGTATTTCTGCTAACAGTCTAGAAATGATTTTTAAAATTTGAGTGAGACTTGAAACTTCTATTCCAGTTCTGAGAATATAAAGAAACACTTTTTTTATTTTTTTTTATTTTAAAGAAATCAACATGTCACACAGTAATTTTAAGTAAAGTATAGATTTTGTTCAAATTTCACAAAATTTTATGCATGTACATTATTTGTTTTCATACCTTAGTCAAGATTCCACGTTGCATTTAATTGCATTGTGCAACTTGAGCTACATGCAACAAATTTTGATAAATTCTCTTTACATTTCTATTCTATTGCAAACACTTTCTAATTTTCCTTTTTATGACTTCTTAGATACAGCTATCATTTAAAAGTGAGCATTTAATTTCCAAATACATGGGTTTTAAAATTATCTTTGACATTAATTTCAAATTTTGATATCAATTTGTCATTTAAATGCATTCTTCTCTTCAATTACACTCTGTGTTTTTTCAGTCTTCTAACTTTATTGAGGCTTTCAGTAGCTAAGTCAAGCATTTCTCTTGGTAAATGTCACATTACACTTGAAAATATGTGCATATATGCATGCCAAGTCACTTCATTCTTGTTTGACTCTTTGTGACCCTATGGACTCTAGCCCTCCAGGTTCTTCTGTATGGGATTCTCCAGGAAAGAATACTTGTGTGGGTTGCCATGCCCTCCTCTAGAGGTTTTTCTCAATCCAGTGACAACCTACATCTCATGTATTCTGCTTTGGCAGTGGGGTACTTTACCACTAGTGCCACCTGGGAAGTCACTTGAAAAATTCGTGGGTTTTTAAAAAAATATCTTTTGATATTGATTTCTAACATAATTCCACAGTGATAAGAGAACAGACTCTATGATTTCAACATCTCTAGACCGTGAATTTTTTTGCACCTTATTCTTTGTCTCTGGATATGTTCCAGTGTCTCCTAGTTTATAGCCTATGGGAAAGTGAATAGAATTTGTATCCTACCATTGTGTGAAAATTGTATAAATTTTATTTCTTTTAATTTTTATTTAATAAATGGTACAAAGCACAATGCCAAAAACATTAACAGTTAAAATTTCACCAAATGAAAAAAATACTATAGAATACACCGTTGTAAAAAGCTACATTGAGTTATTTTACAACTGCCTCAAGCTGCAAAAAGAAAAAAAAAACCCCAATGCCATATCTAGGTTATCCCTCTCTCAAAATAATGCCATTTATGTTATAAACCATGAGCACCCCAACAAAAGACAGGAACTGCTTTTGTTAATTCATATATATATATATATATGACTGTACCACTTTGCTATACACCTGAAACAAACACAACACTGTAAATAAAATATAGTACAATATAAAATAAAAATAAGTAAAAAACCTTTGAGGATTTACACCAAGTTAGAGTTCCTATCAGAGGGATAACAGCACCACAGCCGTACTGAATCCACATGAAGGAGGCACACGAATGACTGGATTACAAGAGTTACAGGAATGAGAGCTGCTCACTTCCCAGAAACTACAGCTCACAAAACCCAACAAAGGCACGAGATACAGACCATTTACTTATGAATGTGTACAACTCAAGAAAGTCCACATTATTCCTACAACATGTTGAGAGTGATTCAGAATTCACACAGAGTCAGACAGGGGACAGCAGCCAGAGCCAGAAGGGGGCAATCGCACCCCCAGAGAGGCACCCGATACCAAACTACAGGCAGTCTTCAGTGTTAACCAAGACTTTTTGGGTTTCTGGCTGGTTAACATCCGCCTGAGAAGGTGCGCCGGTTGTATACACAGAAAACCGAGCAGGAGAGACCGGGGAGGTGATAAGTCGCAGCAACTGTGCTCGCCAAACACCTGGTCATTTGAGCTGCTCGGTCCAGGAAAGGCAAAAAACGCAGGCCCAACCAAGTCTGTGCCTTTCTGGAGTACCCGAGTACCTGAACCTGAGTGGCTTAGACCTGGGACGTGCATGCAACCCAGCACTGGCCTCAGACAGTTATCGGCAGACCAACTTAGAGCCTGTGCAGTGCAGACTGGGACAGCACACACGCCGTAAGCAGGGGCAAACCCAGTGTTGCCAGGAAACTGCGAGCATTCCCCACAGATGCCAGAGATATTTCTCTGCAGTGTTACTCCCTTCCCAGAACAGGACTGAACAAGTGAGCCTTAAAAAGTTTCCACCACCGACCCCCTAGTGTCAGGGCGGAAATTAGACACAGAAGAGGCCAGCAAACAGAAGCTAAAACAGAGGGAACCACCTTGGAAGTGACTATACAGGTTGTCCAAAGTCACTCCATCTTATAACTCATTACTGTCACTTCATTGTACTCCAGAGAGAAGAAATCCAGCTCCACCCACCAGAACACTGACACAAGCTTCCCTAACCAGGGAACCTTGACAAGCCACCCGTCCAACCTCACCCATAGCAAGGAAACTCCACAATAAAGAGATCTCCACAAACTGCCAGAAGACGGAAAGGCCACCCCAAACACAGCAATATAAGCAAGATGAAGAATCAGAGAAATACCCAGCAAATAAAGGAACAGGATAAATGCCCACGAACCCAAACAAAAGAGGAAGAGACAGGGAATCTACCTGATAAAGAATTCCAAATAATGATAGTGAAATTGATCCAAAATCTTGAAAGCAAATTGGAGTTACAGATAAATAATCTGGAGACGAGGATTGAGAAGATGCAAGAAAGGTTTAATAAGGATCTAGAAGAAATAAAAAAGAGTCAATATACAATGAATAATGCAATAGATGAGATCAAAAACACTCTGGAGGGAACCAACAGTAGAATAAAGGAGGCAGAAGATAGAATAAATGAGTTAGAAGATAGAATGGTAGTAATAAATGAAGCAGAGAGGAAAAAAGAAAAATGAATTAAAAGAAATGAGAATAATATCAGAGACCTCTGGGACAATTTTAAATGCCCCAACATCCGAATCATAGGAGTCCCAGAAGAAGAAGACAAGAAGAAAGACCATGAGAAAATACTTGAGGAGATAATAGTTGAAAATTTCCCTAAAATGGGGAAGGAAATAGTCACCCAAGTCCAAGAATATCAGAGAGTCCCAAACAGGATAAACCCAAAGTGAAATACCCCAAGGCACATATTAATCAAATTAACAAAGATCAAACACAAAGAACAAATATTAAAAGCAGCAAGGGAAAAGCAACAAATAACACACAAGGGGATTCCCATAAGGATAAGAGCTGACCTTTCAACAGAAACTCTTCAGGCCAGGAGGGAATGGCAGGGCATACTTACAGTGATGAAAGAAAATAACCTACAGCCCAGATTACTGTACCCAGCAAGGATCTCATTCAAATATGAAGGAGAAATCAAAAGCTTTACAGACAGGAAAAAGCTGAGAGAATTCAGCATCACAAAACCAGCTCTCCAACAAATGCTAAAGGACCTTCTCTAGACAGGAAACACAGAATGAGTGTATAAACTCGAACCCAAAACAATAAAGAAAATGGCAACAGGATTATACTTATCAATAATTACCTTAAATGTAAATGGGTTGAAAACCCCAACCAAAAGACAAAGACTGGCTGAATGGATACAAAAACAAGACCCCTATATATGTTGTCTACAAGAGACCCACCTCAAAACAAGGGCCACATACAGACTGAAACTAAAGGGCTGGAAAAAGATATTCAACGCAAATAGAGACCAAAAGAAAGCAGGAGTAGCAATACTCATATCAGATAAAATAGACTTTAAGACAAATGTTGTGAAAAGGGACAATGAAGGACACTACATAATGATCAAAGGATAAATCCAAGAAGAAGATATAACAATTATAAATATATATGCACCCAACATAAGAGCACCGCAATATGTAAGACAAATGCTAACAAGTATGAAAGGGGAAATCAACAATAACACAATAATAGTGGGAGACTTTAATACCCCACTTACACCTATGGATAGATCAACTAAACAGAAAATTAACAAGGAAACACAAAAGTTAAATGATACAATAGACCAGTTAGACCTACTAGATATCTATGGGACATTTCACCCAAAAATAATGAATTTCAGCTTCTTCTCAAGCACACATAGAACCTTCTCCAGGATAGATCATATCCTGTGCCATAAATGTAGCCTTGGTAAATTCAAAAATTTGAAATCATTCCAAATATCTTTTCTAACCACAATGCAGTAAGACTAGATCTCAATTACAGGAGAAAAACTTAAAAATTTCAACATATGGAGGCTGAACAACAAGCAAATCATTGAAGAAATAAAAAAAAAATAAAAATATGCATAGAAACGAATGAAAATGAAAATACAACAACCCAAAGCCTGTGCGACACTGTAAAAGAAGTGCTAAGGGAAGGTTCATAGCAGTACAGGCATACCTCAAGAAACAAGATAAAAGCCAACCAGCAAGGCAAAGGCTAATAGAGTTCTGCCAAGAGAATGCACTGGTCATAGCAAACACCCTCTTCCAACAACACAAGAGAAGACTCTACACATGGAAATCACCAGATGGGCAACACTGAAAGCAGATTGATTATATTCTTTGCAGCCAAAGATGGAGAAGCTCTATACAGTTAGCAAAAACAAGACCAGGAGCTGACTATGGCTCAGATCATAAACTCCTTATTGCCAAATTCAGACTTAAATTGAAGAAAGTAGGGAAAACCACTATAGCATTCAGATATGACCTAAATCAAATCCCTTACAATTATACAGTGGAAGTGAGAAATAGATTTAAGGGACTAGATCTGATAGATAGAGTGCCTGATGAACTCTGGAAGGAGGTTCGTGACATTGTACAGGAGACAGGGACCAAGACCATCCCCATGGAAAAGAAATGCAAAAAAGCAAAATGGCTGTCTGGGGAGGCCTTACAAATAGCTTTGAAAAGAAGAGAAGAGAAAAGCAAAGGAGAAAAGGAAAGATATAAGCATCTGAATGCAGAATTCCAAAGAAGAGCAAGGAGAGATAAGAAAGCCTTCCTCAGCGATCAATGCAAAGAAATAGAGGAAAACAACAGAATAGGAAAAACAAGAGATTTTTCAAGAAAATTAGAGATAGCAAGGGAATATTTCATGCAAAGATGGGCTCGATAAAGGACAGAAATTGTATGGACCTAACAGAAGCAGAAGCTATTAAGAAGAGTTGTCAATAATACAGAGAACTGTACAGAAAAGATCTTCATGATGAAGATAATCACGATGGCATGATCACTCACCTGGAACCAGACATCTTGGAATGTGAAGTCAAGTGGGCCTTAGAGAGCATCACTATGAACAAAGCTAGTGGAGGTGATGGAATTCCAATGAGCTATTTCAAGTCCTGAAAGATGATGCTGTGAAAGTGCTGCACTCAATATGCCAGCAAATTTGGAAAACTCAGCAGTGGCTACAGGACTGGAAAAGATCAGTCTTCATTCCAATCCCAAAGAAAGGCAATGCCAAAGAATGCTCAAACTACCGCACAATTGCACTCATCTCACACGCTAGTAAAGTCATGCTCAAAATTCTCCAATCCTGGCTTCAGCAGTATGTGAACCATGAACTTCCAGATGTTCAAGCAGGTTTTAGAAAAGGCAGAGGCACCAGAGATCAAATTGCCAACATCCGCTGGATCATGGAGAAAGCAAGAGAGTTCCAGAAAAACATCTATTTCTGCTTCATTGACTATGCCAAAGCCTTTGACTGTGCGGATCACAATAAACTGTGGAACATTCTAAAAGTGATGGTAATACCAGACCACCTGGCCTGCCTCTTGAGAAACCTGTATGCAGGTCAGGAAGCAACAGTTAGTACTGGCCATGGAACAACAGACTTGTTCCAAATAGGAAAAGGAGTACGTCAAGGTTGTATATTGTCACCCTGCTTATTTAACTTATATGCAGAGTACATCATGATGAACGCTGGGCTGGAAGAAGCACAAGCTGGAATCAAGATTGCTGGGAGAAATATCAATAACCTCAGATATGCAGATGACACCACCCTTATGGCAGAAAGTGAAGAGGAACTAAAAAGCCTCTTGATGAAAGTGAAAGAGAAGAGTGAAAAGTTTGGATTGAAGCTCAACATTCAGAAAACGAAGATCATGGCATCTTGTCCCATCACTTCATAGGAAATAGATGGGGAAACAGTAGAAACAATGTCATACTTTATTTTTGGGGCTCCAAAATCACTGCAGATGGTGATTACAGCCATGAAATTAAAAGACGCTTACTCCTTGGAAAGAAAGTTATGACCAACCTAGATAGCATATTAAAAAGCAGAGACATTACTTTGCCAACAAAGGTCTGTGTAGTTTTTCCAGTGGTCATGTATGGATGTGAGAGTTGGACTGTGAAGAAAGCTGATTGCTGAAGAATTGATGCTTTTGAACTGTGGTGCTGGAGAAGACTCTTGAGAGTCCCTTGGACTGCAAGGAGATCCAACCAGTCCATTCTAAAGGAGATCAGTCCTGGGTGTTCATTGGAAGTTCTGATGCTAAATCTGAAACTCCAATACTTTGGCCACCTCATGTGAAGAGTTAACTCACTGGAAAAGACTCTGATGCTGACAGGGGTTGGGGGCAGGAGGAGAAGGGCATGACAGAGGATGAGATGGCTGGATGGCATCACCGACTCGATGGACATGAGTTTGAGTGAGCTCAGGGAGTTGGTGATGGATAGTGAGGCCTGGCATACTGTGGTTCATGGGGTCGCAAAGAGTCGGCCACGACTGAGTGACTGAAGTGAACTGAACTGAACAGCTAAAGCAACTAGAAAAGGAAGAAATGAAGAACCCTAGGGTCAGTAGAAGGAAAGAGATCTTAAAAATTTGGGTAGAAATAAATACAAAAGA
Source organism: Moschus berezovskii (assembly GCF_049115385.1). Classification (NCBI taxonomy): domain Eukaryota; kingdom Metazoa; phylum Chordata; class Mammalia; order Artiodactyla; family Moschidae; genus Moschus; species Moschus berezovskii. The sequence continues at coordinate 59,487,424 of NC_142488.1, read as the reverse complement.
AGCAAAAGAGACCACAGCAAAAATCAACAAAGCCAAAGCTGGTTCTTTGAGCGGGTAAATAAAATTGAGAAAACACTAGCCAGACTCATCAAGAAACAAAGGGAGAAAAAACAAATAAATAAGATTAGAAATGAAAAGGGAGAGATCACAGCAGAAAACAGAGAAATATGAAGGATCATAAGAGACTACTATCAGCAATTATATGCCAATAAAATGGACAACTTGCAAGAAATGGAGAAATTCTTAGAAAAGTATAACTTTCCAAAACTGAACCAGGAAGATATAGAAAATCTTAATAGATCCATCACAAGCATGGAAATTGAAACTCTAATCAGAAATCTTAAAGCAAACAAAAGCCCAGGTCCAGACGGCTTCAAAGCTGAATTCTACCAAAAATTTAAAGAAGAGCTACCACCTATCCTACTCAAACTCTTCCAGAAAATGGCAGAGGAAGGTAAACTTCCTAACTCATTCTATGAGGCCACCATCACCCTAATAACAAAACCTGACAAAGATGCCACAAAATAAGAGAACTTCAGGACAGTATCACTGATGAACATAGATGCAAAAATCCTTAAAAAAATTCTAGCAATCAGAATCCAAAAACACATTAAAAAGATCATACATCATGACCAAGTGGTCTTTATCCCAGGGATGCAAGGATTCTTCAATATCCGCAAATCAATCAATGTAATACACCACATTAACAAATTGAAAAATAAAAAACATATGACTATTTCAATAGATGCAGAGAAAGCCTTTGACAAAATTCAACATCCATTTATGATAAAAACCCTCCAGAAGGAGGGAATAGAAGAAACATTCCTCAACGTAATAAAAGCTACATATTACAAACACACAACAGACATTATCCTCAATGGTGTAAAACTGAAAACGTTTCCCCTAAATTCAGGAACAAGACAAGGGTGCCCACTCTCACCACTACTATTCAACATAGTTTTGGAAGTTTTGGCTACAGCAATCAGAGCAGAAAAAGACATAAAAGGAATTCAAATTGGAAAAGAAGAAGTAAAACATTCACTGTTTGCAGATGACATGATCCTTTACACAGAAAATCCTAAAGACTCTACCAGAAAATTACTAGAGCTAATCAATGAATATAGTAAAGTTGCAGGATACAAAATCAGCATACAGAAATCCCTTGCATTCCTATACACTAATAATGAGAAAATAGAAAGAGAAATTAAGGAAACAATTCCATTCACCGTTGCAACAAAAAGAATAAATTACTTAGGAATATATGTACCTAAAGAAACAAAAGACCTATATATAGAATACTATAAAACATTGGTGAAAGAAATCAGAGAGGACACTAATAGATGGAGAAATATACCTTGTTCATGGATTGGAAGAATAAATATTGTGAAAATGAATATATTACCCAAAGTAATTTATAAGTTCAATGCAATCTCTATCAAGCTACCAACGGTGTTTTTCACAGAGCTAGAACAAATAATCTCACAATTTGTATGGAAATACAAAAAAACCTCACATAGCCAAAGCAATCTTGAGAAAGAAGAATGGAACTGGGGTCATCAACCTGCCGGACTTCAGGCTCTACTACAAAGCCACAGTCATCAAGACAGTATGGTACTGGCATAAAGACAGAAATATAGATCAATGGAACAAAATAGAAAGCCCAGAGATAAATCCATGCACCTATGGACACCTTATCTTTGACAAGGAAGGCAAGAATATTCAATTGAGAAAAGACAATCTCTTTAACAAGTGGTGCTGGGAAAACTGGTCAACCACTTGTAAAAGAATGAAACTAGAATACTCCCTAGCATCATACACAAAAATTAACTCAAAATGGGTTAAACATCTAAATGTAAGACCAGAAACTATAAAACTCCTAGAGGAGAACATAGGCAAAACACTCTCCGACATAAATCACAGCAGGATCCTCCATGACCCACCTCCCAGAATATTGGAAATAAAAACAAAAATAAACAAATGGGGTCTAATTACACTTAAAAGCTTCTGCACAGCAAGGTGAAAAGACAGCCTTCAGAATGGGAGAAAATAATAGCAAATGAAGCAACTGATAAAGGATTAATCTCAAAAATATACAAGCAGCTCCTTCAGCTCAATTCCAGAAAAATAACCGACCCAATCAAAAAATGGGCCAAAGAACTATACAGACATTTCTCCAAAGAAGACATACAGATGGATAACAAATACATAAAAAGATGCTCAACATCCCTCATAATCAGAGAAATGCAAATAAAAACCACAGTGAGGTACCATTTCACGCCAGTCAGAATCGCTGCTATCTAAAAGTCTACAAGCAATAAATGCTGGAGAGGGTGTGGAGAAAAGGGAACCCTCTTACACTGTTGGTGGGAATGCAAACTAGTACAACCACTATGGAGAACAGTGTGGAGAATCCTTAAAAAAACTGGAAATAGAACTGTCATATGACTCAGCAATCCCACTCCTGGGCATACACACCGAGAAAACCAGAATTGAAAGAGACACATGTACTCCAATGTTCATTGCAGCACTGTTTATTATAGCCAGGACATGGAAGCAACCTAGATGTCCATCTGCAGACGAATGGATAAGAAAGCTTTGATACATATACACAATGGAGTATTACTCAGCCATTAAAAATAATGCATTTGAATCAGTTCTAATGAGGTGGATGAAACTGGAGCCTATTATACATAGTGAAGTAAGCCAGAAAGAAAAACACCAATAGAGTATATTAACACATATATATGGAATATAGCAAGAGGATAACGATAACCTTGTATACGAGACAACAGCAGAGACTCGGATGTGTGGAGCAGTCTTTCGGACTCTGTGGGAGAGGGCTAGGGTGGGATAATTTGGGAGAATGGCATTGAAACATGTATATTATCATATGTAAAATGAATCTGACGTGGTTGCGGGTTCCCCACCTCAACACTCTGTGGATTTAAGAGGCTATTCCTTTTGGAAGTGTATAAATTAGCCTGGGATAGAACCTGCATGCTGAATTTACTAATTAAGAAATGAGAAACCAGAACTATAAAGGTGGCATAGAAATACAAGAAACTGTTCTTAAGTAATCTTTTAAAACTTTGAACAGAGTTACAGATTTTACCATTTGTTATAAGCTGGTATATATAATTTAACCAGAACCATAAGAAAATTAGTATTGTGTGAATTCTGAAGCACTCTCAACATGTTGTAGGAATAATGTGGACTTTCTTGAGTTTTACACATTCATAAGTAAAAATTTTAATTAAGTAGAATTGGCTAAAAATCATCTTTAATTATCAATGAATAAATGCTCCTATCAAAATTAATAAGATGGCTGATTGCATATCAGAACCATCTATATGCTACTTACAAGAGACTCACTTCGGATGTAAAGATACATAAGGACTGATAGTATAGGGATGGAAAAAATATATTTCATGCAAATGGAAATAACAAGAAAGCAAGGATAGCAATACTCAGACTAAGTGGACTTTAAAGTCCATAGCAAAAGATAAATACAAGCATTATAAAATGATGAATACAAGATCAATACAAGAAGATAATATTATATTCATTAATATATGCTCCTAATTATAGGAGTACCTTAATGTATAAAACAAATAATAACATACATAAAAAGAGAAATTGAAAATAATACAGCAATAGTAGGGAATTTTAACACCTCACAGACATCAACTGACCGATAAATGCAGAGAGAAAATCAATAAGGCAGCAAAGGTTCCACATGAAATAATACACCGTTGGGCTTAATAGATATTTACATGACATTCCATGCAAAAACAGGACAGTGTATATTCTTTTCAAGTGCACAAGGGATTTCTCCACTATAGATCCAATGTTAGGCCACAAAACAAGTCTTAAACTGTTTCAAAGGATAGAAATTTTATCAAGTAGCTTTTCAAACCAGAATGGTATGAAACAAGAATTCAATTACAGAATGAGAAATGGGAAAAACACAAATACTTGGAGACTAAACATAAAAGACCAAATCAGTTGGTTACTAAAAGACCAATCAGTTAATGAACAAATGAAAGAGGAAATTAACAAATCCCCTGAGACAAATTGAAATCAAAACACAACTTTCCCAATTCTATCAGATGCAGCAAAAGCAGTGTAAAGATGGAAGTTGACAGTAATCCAGGTCTACTCAAGAAATAAGAAAAATCTCAAATAATGAAACTTACCATGCAAAGAAATTAGAAAAATAAGAATAAATATGGCCCAAAGTCCGCAGAAGGAAGGAAATAATAAAGATCAGTGAGGAAATAAATAAAACAGAAGCCAAAATAAAAGAAACTATCAGTGAAAGAAACAGCTGTTTTCTTACAAGGTAAACCAAAGTGATAAGCCTTTGGCCCTGCTCATGTGAAAAAAAAAAAAAAAAGGAAGACCAAAATTTATTGTTCAGTTAATCAGTCATGTTCGACTCTTTCCTAACCCATGGACCCCATCACACCAGGCTTCCTGTCCTTCACTATCTCCTGAAGTTTACTCAAACTCATGTCCATTAAGTCGATGATGCCATCTAACCACTTCATTCTCTGTTGTGCTCTTCTCCTCCTGCCCTCATTTCCCTTACATCAGGGTCTTTTCCAATGAGTCAGTCTTCACATGAGCTGGCCAAAGTATTGGAGCTTCAGTTTCAGCATCAGTCCTTCTAATGGGTTTTCAGGGTTTATTTCCTTTAGGATTGACTGGTTTGATATCTCTGCTGTCCAAAAGACTCTCAAGAGTCTTCTCCAGCACCAAAGTTTAAATGCATCAGTTCTTCATTGCTCAGTCTTCTTTATGGTCCAACTCTTACATCTGTACATGACTACTAGAAAAACCATAGCTTTGACTATTGGGCCTTTGTTCCAAAGTGATGTCTGCTTTTTAATACACTGTCTGTTTGTCACAGCTCTTGTTCTAAGGAGCAAACGTATTTTAATTTCATGCCTGCAGTCACCATCTTCAGTGATTTTGGAGCCCCCCAAAATAAAGTTTGTCACTGTTTCCATTTTTTCCCGATATATGTGCCTTGAAGTGATGGGACTGGATGTCATGATCTTTGTTTTTTTATATAAATTTTCTTTTTGAATGTTGAGTTTTAAGCCAGCTTTTTCATTCTCCTTTTTCACCCTCATCAAGAGGCTCATTATTTCCTCTTTATTTTCTGTCATTAAGGTGGTGTCATCTGAATATCATAGGTCATTCATATTTCTCCTCACAATCTTGATTCTAGCTTGTGATTCATCCAGCCCAGCATTTTCACATGATGTACTCTGCATAGAAGTTAAATAAGCAGGTTGATAATATACAGTGTTGACGAACTGCTTTATCAATTTTGAACCAGTCCATTGTTCCGTGTCCAGTTCTAACTGTTGCTTCTTGACCTGCATACAGGTTTCTCAGGAAGAAGGTAAGGTTGTCTTGTATTCACATCTCTTTAGGAATTTTCCACAGTTTGTTGTGATCCACACAAAGTCTTTAGTGTAGTCAATGAAGCGGAAGTAGATGTAATTGAGAGCATTCGCAACCAATATCACAGAGATATAAAAATTCATGAGCAAATACTAAAACCAGCTATATGTCAACAATTAGACAACCGAGAAGAAATAAATACATTTCTAGAAATATATAATCTTCACATACTGAATCAGGAAAAAATAGGCAATATGAACAGACCAATCAGTGTTACTGAAATTGAATTAGGGGAAAAAAAAAAAAAAAACTTCAGGCAAAGAAACATCCAGAACTGAGGTGCTTCAGAGAGGATTTCTTCCAAAGGTATAAAAACTAGTACTAATTCTTATCAAGCTATTCCAAAAAAAATTAAAGCAGTGAAAGTCGCTTAGTCATGTCCGACTCTTTGTGATCCCATGGACTATACAGTCCATGGGATTCTCTAGGCCAGAATACCGGAGAGGGTAGCCTTTCCCTTCTCCAGGGACAACACTCCCAAATTTTTGCTACAATTCCACCATTACCCTGGCACCAAAACCAGACAAAGACACTACCCCAAATAATTTATAGACCATATTCCTAATGAAAATAGGTGAAAAATTCCTCAACAAAATATTAGCAATCTACCTCCCAATATATTTAAAGTATCATGGTCTAGTGGGATGTATTCTAAAAATCAAGGATGGTTCAATATCCACAAATCAACCCATGTGCTATACCATATCAAAAAAAGAATTTAAAAAGTCACATTATCACCTCAACAGAGGTAGAAAAGGGCATTTGACAAAATTTGACATCCATTCATGGAATAACACTCAGTAAAGTTGATATAGAGGGAACACACCTCATTATAATACAGGCCATACTTGGCAAACACGTAGCTAGCACTATATTCAATGGTGACAAGCTGAAAGCTTTTTCTCTAAAATCATGAACAAGAGAAAGATGTCCACTCTCATCATTTTTATTTAACATGGTATTTGAAGCTTTTAAAAATCACACAATAAGACAAAGCAAAAGAAATGCAAGGCAGGGAGCTCAAGGCTGGTGCACTGGGATGATCCTGACAGATGGGATGGGGAGGGAGGTGGGAAGGGGGTTCAAGATGGGGGACACATGTACACCCATGACTGATTCATGTCACTGTATGTCAAAAATCACCACAACATTGTAAAGTAATTAGCCTCCAATTAAAATAAATAAATTTCTTTTTTTTAAAAAAGAAAGAAATGTAAGGCATCCAACTTGGAAAGGAAGAAGTAAAACTGTGTCACTATTGGCAGATGACATGACACTATTTATAGAAAATCTTGAAGTCTCTACCAAAAACTATTATGACTAATCAGAGAATTCAGTAAAATTCAAGACAGAAGATTAATATACAGAAATTTGTTGCTTTCCCATACATTAATAATGAACTATCCAAGACAAAATATGAAAAGCAAACCCATTTAAAATCCTACCCAAAAGAACAAAACACAAAGGAACAAAGCCCTGTATTTTGAAAATGATAAAATATTGATGAAACTGAAAATGATACGAAGAAATAACGTTCCATATTCATGGATTGAAAGACTGAATATTGCTTTAATTTCCACACTAAACAATGTAATCTACATATGTAATGCAATCCCATCAACATACCCATAACATATTTCACTGAACTAGAATAAATAATCCTAAAATTGATGTGGAACAACAAAAGACCTTGAATTTCCAAAGCAATCTTGAGAAAGAGAACAAAGCTGGAGTATCACGTGCCAAGACTTCAGACTACACTACAAAGCTATATTAATCAAACCAGTATGATATTCATATAAAAATAGACATATAGATCCTTGGAACAGAATATTAAATCCAGAAATAAACCGACCCACTTATGGTCAGTTCAATTCAGTTCAGTTCAGTCACTCAGTCGTGTCCGACTCCACGACCCCATGAATCACAGCACGCCAGACCTCCCTGTCCATCACCAACTCCCGGAGTTCACTCAAACTCATGTCCACAGACTCAGTGATGCCATCCACCCATCTCATTCTCTGTCGTCCCCTTCTCCTCCCACCTCCAAACTTTCCCAGCATCAGAGTCTTTTCCAGTGAGTCAACTCGTCGCATGAGGTGGCTAAAGTATTGCAGTTTCAGCTTTAGCATCAGTCTTTCCAATGAACACCCAGGATTGATCTCCTTTAGAATGGACTGGTTGGATCTCCTATATGTACCTATGAGTAGAACTGCTGGATGATATGGTAGTTTGATATTTACTTTTTTGATGAACCACCATACTGTTTCCACAGTGGCTCAACTAGCTTACATTCCCACCAACAGTGTACTATGGGCTTCAATTTTTGTAGTCCTTACCAGCATTTGATATTTGTAATCTTTTGTTGATAGCCATTCTGACTGGTGTGAGGTGATATCTCATTGTGGTTTTGATTTGCATTTCCCTGAGGATTAGCAATGTTGTGTGTTTTTTTCATAAGCATCTTGGTCATCAGTATATCTTCTTAGGAAGGATGTCTATTCAGAACTTTTGTCCATTTATTGACTGGGTCATTTGTTTTTTTATGTTGAGTCTTATGAACTGTATATAGTCCAACCTCTACTGATTATATAACATGCAGATACATTCTCCCATTCAGTAGATTATCTCTTTTTGTCAAAAGTTTCTTTTGCTGTGCAAAACTTTTCATTTCGTTTCCATTTATTTTTGCTGGTAAGGACTACAAAAATTGAAGCCCTTAGTACACTGTTGGTGGGAATGTAAGCTAGTTGAACCACTGTGGAAACAGTATGGTGGTTCATCAAAAAAGTAAATATCAAACTACCATATCATCCAGCAGTTCTACTCATAGGTACATATAGGAGATCCAACCAGTCCATTCTAAAGGAGATCAATCCTGGGTGTTCATTGGAAGGACTGATGCTAAAGCTGAAACTGCAATACTTTGGCCACCTCATGCGACGAGTTGACTCACTGGAAAAGACTCTGATGTTGGGAAAGTTTGGGGGCGGGAGGAGAAGGGGACGACAGAGAATGAAATGGCTGGATGGCATCACCGAGTCTGTGGACATGAGTTTGAGTGAACTCCGGGAGTTGGTGATGGACAGGGAAGCCTGGCGTGCTGTGATTCATGGGGTCGCGAAGAGTCAGACACAACTGAGCGACTGAACTGAACTGAAAACACTTTCCCCAAGTTCTGGCTATTGTAAATCAAGTAAACTTCAGTAAGACTGCATACAATCTATATAACAATTTTGTAATATATAATACGATGTATAATATACACTATATGTAGATGATACCACCCAAATGGCAGAAAGTGAAGAAGAACTAAAGAGCTTCTTGATGAAGGTGAAGGAGGAGAATGAAAAAGATGGCATCAGGTCCCATCACTTCATGGCAATAAATGGGAAAAATGGAAACAGTGACAGACTTTATTTTCTTGGGTTCCAAAATCACTGTAGCCATGAAATTAAAAGACACTTGCTCCTCAGAAAAAAAGCTATGCCAAATCTCGACAGTGTATTAAAACGCAGACACATCACTTTGTGGACAAAGGTCCGTATAGTCATAGCTATGGTTTTTCCAGTAGTCATGTACGGATGTGAGAGCTCGACCATAAAGAAGGCTGAACCCCTAAGAATTGATGCTTTTTCTCTGTTGTGGAGAAGACTCTTGAGAGACCCTTGGACTGCAAGAAGATCATGCCAGTCAATCCTAAAGGAAATCAACCCTGCATGTTCTTTGGAAGGACTGATGCTGAAACTGAAGCTCCAATACTTTGGCCACCTGATATGAAGAGCCAACTCATGAGAAAAGACCATGATACTGGGAAAGACTGAAGGCAGGAGGAGAAGGGAATGACAGAGAACGAGATGGCTGGATGATATGAGTCTGGGCAAACTCCAGGAGATGTTGAAGGACAAGGAAGCCTGGCAAGCTGCAGTCCATGGGGTCTCAAAGAGTCAGATATGACTTAGCGACTGAACAGCAATAAACATACAATTTTAGATAGTTGCATATGTAACATCAAGTATATATGATATATATATATATTTTTAAACAATTGTTATTTAAATAAAGTAAGAGAAAAATGAGTAAAATATGTTTTAACGGTGTCTACTACAATTACATAAGAATACCTACAAGTATCTTCTTCTGCTTCATGCAAATTTAAATCACCAAATTATCATCTGAGGTCAATTCTTCCTGGCCTGAAGAACATTTTTAGGTGTTTCTCATAAAGCAAGTCTTCTATCAATGAGTTTTCTCAATTCTTGTTTGTTTGTATAGCCTTTCTTTTGCCTAATTTTTAATATTATTTTCGCTTTATGTAGGATCCTTGGTTGAAAGTGTTTTTCCTTGAACACGTTGAATACATTATCTTACTGCCTTTTGGCTTCCATTGTTTCTTCTGAGATATCACCTTTTAACTTTATTGGGGTTCTTTTATAATAGAAATATTTTTTTCTTTTTCAATGTTCAAGATTTTCTTACTGTTGCTGATTTTCAGCCTTTTACCATCATGTGTCTGTTTATCAGTCTGTTTGAGTTTATCCCACTTGGTCTTCGTTGAGCTTCCTAGATATCTATATTATAATTTTAAAAACAAATTTGAGAAGTTTTCAGCTAGTATTTCTTTGAATAATTTTTTTCACCTTATTTCTCCCCTCTCCTTCTGTTATCCCCTTTAAGCACATGTTAATTTTCTCAGTGTTGTCTTACATTTCTCCAAAGCTCTGTTAATGTTTCTTCATTCCTTTTTCTCTGTTCTCTAGCTCTGTTAATCTGTCCATTTGTGTTCAATTTGCTAATTATTTTTATTAGCTGTCAAATCTGTTGTTTTACCCCTCTAGTAAGAATTTTTCATCAGTTACTGCAATTTTAAAGTTCAGAATTTACATTTGGTTCTTTTTAAAAATTTGATTAAGTTTAAAAAAAATCCTATCTATGCATTATCTTTTTTTATTGAAGTGTAGTAGATTTACAATGTTGTGACAATTTCTGATGTACAGCAAGAGGACTCAGTTTTAAACATATATACATTCTTTTAAAAATGTTCTTTTCCATTGTGGTTTATCACAGGAGATTGGGTATAGTACTCTTTGCTATACAGTATGACATTGTTGTTTATCCATTCTAAATGTAATAGTTTGCACTGACCAAACCCAAATTCCCAGTCCATCAGTCTCCCTCCCCCAACCCCTCTTGGTCAACACAAGTCTGATCTCTATGTCTTTGAGTCTGTTTTGCAGGTAAGTTCATTTGTATCATATTTAAGTTTCCACATATAAGTGATACCGTATGGCATTTTTCATTCTCTTTTTGACTTACTTCACTTAGTATGTAAATCTCCAGGAGCATCCATGTTGCTGCAAATGGCATTATTTTGTTCTTTTTCATGGCTGAGTAGTATTCCATTGTATATATGTACCACATCTTTATCCATTCATCTCTTGATGGACATTAAGGTTGTTTCCATGTTTTGGCTACTGTGAATAGTGCTGCTATGAACACAAGGGTGTGTGTATCTCTCTGAATTATAGTTTTGTTTGAGTATATACACAAGAGTAGGTTTGCTGGACGATATGGTAATTCTATGTTTAGTTTAACTGAACTAAACATAGCTGAGGAACCTCTATAATCTTTCATAGGAGCTGCACAAACTTATATTCCCACCAACATTATAATAAGGTTCACTTTTCTGTACACCATATCCAGCATTTATTTGTAGCCTTTAATGGAAGCTTAGCATGCTGCAGGCCATGGAGTCGCAAAGAGTCAGATATGACTAAGCAACTTGGAGAAATGTCTATTAAGATCTGCTCATTTTTTTGGGGGGGACTGATTTGTTTGGTATTTTTGTTGTTGAGTTGAATGAGCTGTTTCTATGTTTTGAAGATTAAAGCCCTTGCCAGTCACATTGTTTGCATATATTTTATCCCATTCCCTAGTTGTCCTTTTGTTTTGCTTATTGTTTCATTTTCTGTGCTAAATCTTGTAAGGATGATTGGGTCTTATTTGTTTATTTTTGCTTTTATTTCGATTGCCTTGCTAGATGGACCTAAGGAAACATTGATATGATTTATGTCAGAGAATGTTTTGTCTCTGCTGTAAGAGGTTTTTTTCGTGTTATGTCTTATGCTTGTGTCCTTAATCCATTTTATTTTTGTGCATAGTATGAAGATATGTTGTAACTTCATTAATTTACATGCAGCTTTCCAACTTTCCCAGCACCACTTGCTGAGAAGAATGTTTTTTCCCATTTTATATTCTTGTTTCTTTTGTTGAAGATTGATTAACCATAAATGTGTGGATTCATTTCTGGTTTTGCTATCATGTTCTGTTGATCTGATGTTTTTGTATCAACACTACACTGTTTTGAGTACTGTAGCTTTGCAGTATTGTCTGAAGTCTGGATGAGTTATACTTCTTGTTTTACATTTGTTCCTCAGAATTACTTTGGCAATTCTGGGTCTTTTATTGTTCCATACAAATATTTGGATTATTTGTTCTGGTTCTGTGGAAAATGTGATGGATAATTTGATAAGGATTGCACGAAATTTGAAGATTGCTTTTGGGTTCAGTTTAGTCGCTCAGTCACGTCCAACTCGTTGCAACTCTATGAACTGCAGCACTCCAGGCTTCTCTGTCCATCACCAACTCCAGGAGCTTGCTCAAACTCATGTCCATTGAGTCGGTGATGCCATCCAACCAACTCATCCTCTGTCGTCCCCTTCTCCTCCTGCCTTCCTTTCCCATCATCAGGGTCTTTGCAAATGAGTCAGTTCTTTGCATCAGGTGGCAAAAGTATTGGAGCTTCAGCTTCAGCATCAGTCCTTCCAATGAATATTCAGGACTGATTTCTTTTATAATTGACTGGTTTGATCTCCTTGCAGTCCAAAGGACTCTCAAGAGTCTTCTCCAACACCACAGTTCAAAAGCATCAATTTTTCAGTGTTCAGTTTTCCTTATAGTCCAACTCTGACAACCATACATGATTAACGGAAAAACCCTAACTTTGACTAGACAGACCTTTGATGGCAAAGTGATGTCTCTGCTTTTTAATATGCTGTCTAGTTTGGTCATAGCTTTTCTTCCAAGGAGCAAGCGTCTTTTAATTTTGTGGCTGCAGTCACCATCTGCAGTGATTTTGTAGCCCAAGAAAATAAAGTCCATAACTGTTTCCATTGTTTCCCCATTTATTTGCCATGAAGTGATGGAATCAGGTGCCATGATCTTAGTTTTTTGAATGTTGAGTTTTAAGCCAGCTTTTTCACTCTCCTTTTTCACTTTCATCAAGAGGCTCTTTAGTTCTTCACTTTCTGCCATAAAGGAGGTGTCATCTGCATACCTCAGGTTATTGATATTACTCCCAGCAATTTGATCCCAGCTTGTGCTTTATCCAAAGCAGCATTTCACATGATGCATATAAGTTAAATAATCAGGGTGACAATATGACATACTTCTTTCCCAATTTGGAACCAGTATGATGTCCCATGTCCAGTTCTGTTGCTTCTGACCTGCATACAGATTTCTCAGGAGGCAGTTATGGTGGTCTGGTATTGCCATTTGTTGAAGAATTTTCCACAGTTTGTTGTGATCTACACAGTCAAAGGCTTTGGCGTAATCAATAAAAGAGAAGTAGATTTTTTTTTTCTGGAATTCTCTTGCTTTTTCTATGATTCATCTAATGTTGGCAATTTGATCTCTGGTTCCTCTGCCTTTTCTAAATACAGATTGAACATCCAGATATTCTCAGTTCACATACTGTTGAGTCTGGCATCGAGAATTTTGAGCATTAGTTTACTAGCATGTGAGATGAGTGCAATTGTGCAGTAGTTCGAATATTCTTTCTCATTGCCATTCTTTGGGATTGGAATGAAAACGGACCTTTCAGTCGGGTGGAGTTAACATTATAATAATGCCAATTCTTGCAATCCAAGAGCATAAGATAGCTTTCCAGTTCTTTGAATCATCTTTAATTTCCTTTTTTAATGTTTTATAGTTCACAGCATATATATCTTTCACCTCCTTGGTCAGGTTTATTCCTAAGTATTTTTTGGTGCAATTTTAAAAGGCCTATTTTACTACATCCCCTTTCTGATACTTAATTGTTAGTGTAAAGAAATGCCATCAATTTCTAAATGTTAAACTTGTATCCTGCTACTTTGCCAAATTCATTTATTAGATCTAGTAGTTTTCGTGTGTAGTCTTCCCTATATGCGGTATTATACCATCTACATATAGTGACGATTTTACTTCTTCCCTTCCAATTTGGGTACTTATTAGTTTTTAATTTTTTTGGTCTAACTGCTATGGCTAGGACTTCCAGTACTATGTTGAATAAAAATGGTAAGTCACACAGCACATTCCCATTGGCTATCTATTTTCCATATGGTACTGTAAATTTCCATGTTACTCTCTCCATACATTTCACCTTCTCCCTCCTCCCCTCCCACCGTGTCCATAGGTCTGTTCTCTATGTCTGTTTCTCCATTGCTGCTCTGAAAATAAATTCATCAGTGCCATCTATTTATATTCCATATATTTTCTGTGTGACTCAGGGAAGTCAAACAGGGTCTCTGTGACAAGGCTGAAGGGTGGGATGGGGAGGGAAATGGGAGGGAGGGGACATGAGTCTACCTGTGGCTGATTCTTGTTGATGTATGACAGAAAACCACAAAATTCTGTAAAGCAATTACCTTTTAATCAAAAAATAAAACAACAACATAGGAAATGAAATGACAAAAACAGTGGTGAGAGTGGGCATCTATGTTTTATTCCAGATTTTAGCAGAAGTCTTTCAGCTTTCTGGGCTTCCCTGGTGGCTCAACTGGTAAAGAATCTGCCTGCAATGTGGGAGACCTGGCTTTGATTCTTGGGTTAGGAAAATCCCCTGGAAAGGGGAAAGGCTAACCTCTCCAATATGCTGATTTGGAGAATTCCAAGGACTATACAGCCCGTGGGGTTACAAAGAATCAGACATGACTGGGTGACTTTCACTTGACATTTTTCAGCTTTTCACAATTATTATATTGGCTGTGCTTTTCATATATAGTTTTCATTATGTTGAGAAATGTTCCTGGTGTACTCACTTTGGAAAGAGTTTGTTTTATCATGAATGGATGTTGAATTTTGTCAAATGCTTTTTCTGCATCTATTGAGATGATCATGTGATTTTTTACATTTGTTAAGGTGGTGTATTATATCAATTGGTTTGCATATGTTGAACCATCCTTGTGACACTGAAGTGAATCCCACTTGGTCATAGCGTATGATCATTTTTTATGCTGGATTTGACTTTTCAATATTTTGTTGAGATTTTGCATGTATTTTCGTCAGAGATTTTAGCCTGCAATTTTCTTTTTTTGGTGGCATCTTTGTCTGGTTTTGGTATCAGGGTGATGGTGGCTTCATAGAATGTCCTTGTGAGTATTGCCTGCCCTTCGATTTTTTGGAAGACTTTGAGGAGAATCAGTATAAGTTTTTGTATGTTTGATAGATTTCATGTGTAAAGCTTTCTGGTCATGGACTTTCTTCTGTAAGGAGTTTTTTAAAATTACAGATTATACTTCACTTCTTCTAATTAATCTGTTCAAATTATCTATTTCTTGTTGATAGAATTTTGGTGAGCTGTATATTTCTAGAAAGTTGTCCATTTCTTCTAGGTTACAAAATTTGTTGCATATATTTTTTTATAGCTTTCTATTAGGGCTTTTTGCATTTCTGTGGTATCAGTGGAGGTTTTTCTCTTTCATTTTTAAAATTTTGTTTATTTGGGTACTTTTTCTTTCCTTCTTGGTGGGCCTGGACAGAGGTTGGTCACTTTTGTTTACCCTTTCAAAGAACCAGCTCTTTATTTTATTGATTTCTTCTGTTTTTTAATGTCTATTTTGTTTCCTCCATGATCTTTATTATTTCCTTCCTTCCGCTGAATTTAGGTTTTCCTTGTTCTTCTTTTTCTTATATATTTATAGTCATTTTGATCAATACTTTCTTCATATTTTCTTTTACTTCTTTATTAAAACTTTTCTTTGTTTCTGTGAACACATTTATAATGACTACTTTAAAATATTTTCTTCTTAAATCTGACATCTAGTGACTCTAACAGGTAGTTTCTCTTGCTTTCTTTTTTGTGGTCATGTTTTCCTATTTCTTTGTAGTCTTTGTAATATTTTTTGTTGGAAACTGGAAATTTTGTATACTATATTTTATCAAATATGTGTACTGGGCCTCCTATCCTGGAAATTGTTATTATTACTAACTTGTTTAGTGAATGTCTTAATTATTTTACTGAATTCTACTACATTCCAACTTTTCAGTTTTAAATCTCTGATATTCCTCAATGAGATGAAACATTGGGTATGTCTACAGTTACCAGGGAATGATAGTAGTAATGGTAGGACTTGCTTCCTCTCTTTCTCTGACAATACTCAGCTGCTAAGCTCCACTAATTGGTCCTTTATTGATCTATTGCTTACATAATGTGATGGAGTGTAAAATTCACCTAAAAACTAATATAATAAAATTGTGCTCCTATTATGGAACTGTTTCAGTGATTAGTATTTGATATTTGTTCTGACCTCAACAGAGAGCCTCCTGGCTCTCTTTTCCCCTAGTTTTCTCCTCCAAACTAGCCAATCTACATTTTATATTGTTTGTTCATTAGGTATATGAATTTACTCTCAATTCCCTTCACCACAACCTCACTGGGTTTGACAATGCTCTTAGTTTTGTACTTTTCCACATTCTCATGAATGAAGTTGCTTCCATTGCATGCTAAGTTGCCTAAGTCGTGTTCAACTCTATGCAACCTCACGGACTGCAGCCCACCAGATTCTCTGCCCATGGGATTCTCCAGGCAAGAATACTGGAGTGGGTTGCTGTGCCCTCCTCCAGCAGATCTTTCCTACCTGTGAATCAAACTCACATTTCCCTGCATCTTCTACATTGCTGGCAGAGTCTTTACCCACTGTTGCTTCCATTAAGAAGGGATTAAAAGGTGTCAGTTTTAAGTCCTCCTTTTCTACCCAGGCAAAATCTCTGAGCTAGGCTCTGGAGCTGCCACAATGGTAAGCATATCTCTAGTGACAATCCTATTTTGGACCTGAATGGTCAGTGGTGGTGAGGAAGCTGGTCAGTAGCCTGAAATCCTCTCATCTTGTTCCTCTTGGTGTTGAACCACCATCTCACATGCTGCTGCTGCTGCTAAGTCACTTCAGTCGTGTCTGACTCTTTGTGACCCCATAGATGGAATCCCACCAGGCTCCCCCATCCCTGGGATTCTCCAGGCAAGAACACGGGAGTGAGTTGCCATTTCCTTCTCCAATGTGTGAAAGTGAAAAGTGAAAGTGAAGTCGCTCAGTCGTGTCCGATCCTTAGCGACCCCACAGACTGCAGCCTACCAGGCTCCTTTATCCATGGGATTTTCTAGGCAAGAGTACTGGAATGGCTTGTCATTGCCTTCTCCGATCTCACATGCTAGAGTGAAAGCTATTGGTACCTCAGTATTATCAATAATCCTTGCTCAAGGTATAGACTCCATTCCATATGTAGAGGTTATGCATAAGGGAGCCCCCACCTCTAGACTGAACATCACTAGTATTTAGCCTCAGCAACAAGCATGTGGCAGCAACGTGAGAAATACTGTTTCCTGAAGTCCTGTTCCTCCAGGGAAAAATGCTGTCTTACTGGTAGTTGGGGGAAGAGGGAACCCTGTGTTCTTAGCTGCAGTTCTTTAGAGTGGCATCTTCATCTTATTAATCTGGTAGCAGAATAGGAGAGTGTGATAATGATTTAAACAGACTCTTGACTTTTGTATCTAATTTTCATATATCTTCTTCAATAGATAATTTTTCATTTGCTTTTTGCCCTTGAGACCATTTCCAGAGTCTTTAAATGATAGTTTTTAAGTAATAGTCATGAGTCTCTCTGGGGACTTGATCAGTGCTGTCATGGCGAATATATATATATATATATATATATATATATATATATATATATATATAATCTTCAATTGATATGTGTTTTGCAAATATTTTCTCCTGGTCTTTAGTTTGTCTTTTCCTTCTTTTTACATGGTCTTTCACAGAACAAAGCTTTTATCTTTTTAATGAGCTCCAACTTATCAATTCTTTTTTTGATGGATTATGCTTTGATGGCAAATCAAAGAACGCATTGCTTAGGTTTAGATTCCAAAGATTTTTTTCCTACTTTTATAAAAATTTTAACGTTTGTGTTTTTTATTTAAGTTGATGATGCTTTGATGAATTTTTGTATAAACTATGATTTTAAATCAAACTTCCTGGGTTTTTGTCCATGAATATCCAACTGCTCCAGGATCATTTGTGGGAAAAGTTATCTTTCTTCCATTGAGTTGTTTTGCACCTTCTAAAACACTCAGTTGAGCATATTTGTGTGGGCATATTTCTGATCCCCTTATTATGTTCCATTGATCTTTAAATCTTTCTCACAGACAGTACTGCAGTCTTGATTATTGTAGCTATATAGGAAGACTTCATATCTCATAAAATTATTACTCTCATTTTATAGCATTTTTCCAAAATTGTTTTAGCTAGTCTAGGTTCTTTGCTTTTATGTTTACATATTAACAAGAGCATAATCTTTAATGCATATGCAAAAATCTTGCTGGGATTTTTTTTAGGAATTGACATCTTTACCATGCTGTTTCTTCCAACCCAAGAACACGGTATTTCCATTTCTTTAAGTTTTCTTTGTTTTAAATTAGTTTATTTATTTTAATTGGAGGCTAATTACATTACTGTGGTGTTTTTTTTCCATACATCGGCATGAATCAGCCATGGGTGTACATATGTCCTCCCATTCTGAACCCACCTCCAACCTCCTCCCTACCCGGCCCTCTGGGTTGTCTCAAAGCACTAGCTTTGTGTGCCCTGCTTCATGCATCGAACTTGCATTGGTCATCTATTTTACATATGGTAATATGTATATTTCAATGCTATTCTCTCAAATCATCCCACCCTCACCTTCTCCCACATAGTCCAAAAGTCTGTTCTTTACATCTGTGTCTCTTTTGCTGTCTAGTTTTTCTTCGATATCTTTTATCAGCACTTTGTAATTTTCACCATATGGATCTTATAATCTGGACAAAAAAGGAAACAGTTTAAATATTCACAATAGGGAATTTTAAAAATAAATATAAGACATAGTTACAATGAGGTAACCTGTAGCCAGTTCAACTGACAATGTGGAAATGTAGCATATATATATATATATATTTTTTCATTGTTAAATATCAGGGTGCCATTCATCTTTTTTTGTTTGTTTGTTTCTTCAGATTTCTGAAAATGGGATGCATACACAAAGGTCACTAGCCAAGTGTGAAATAAATGCTAATTTTACTCAAGATAACTGTCAAGTAGAGATTTGATTTAGAGAAAATAGTGAAACTTTGAAGCTGAATTGTGGCATTTTCCCTCTCATGAATCTGCAAAAGTGGGCTGGGGTACATTTACTCAGCCAATTCTATGAATGAGGATGAAACTTTGCTACATACTTCAATTGCAGCCAGAAGAGAGTTAGGATAAAAGATAGCTAAATGGCAGGTTCTGGGCTCTTATCTAGTGCCTTTATCTTATAGATAGGATGTGGAAGAAGGTCATAAGTGTCTAGGCACAGAAAATGAAAAGAAGGATACTGTTTATAAGTACTGTAATATATATTTAAATGTGTGTGTGTGTGTCTGTGTGTCTGTGTATGAACAAACAGGGGATTAGTGAGGTTTTGAAGAAATAAGTTCCTCACTAGCATGAAACTCTATGGGGAAAGAGAACAGAGGTCTCCTCATTTTAAATCCACAGCGTGAAAAGATTGGCATACATTTTCCATGCAACATTCATAATGCATTCCATAGTGAAAAAGGCAGATTACAAAATAGTCTGTGTGTCATGATTGTATTTTTTAAAAAATTCAAACAGAATAAACAGGCAAATTTGCATGGAAAAAATGTTCAGAAGGGTAGATAGCTCTCAATTTTAACAATAGTTATCTCTAAGTAATGAAATTTCAAT
Source organism: Moschus berezovskii (assembly GCF_049115385.1). Lineage (NCBI taxonomy): Eukaryota > Metazoa > Chordata > Mammalia > Artiodactyla > Moschidae > Moschus > Moschus berezovskii. Next base: position 59,467,913 of record NC_142488.1, on the reverse strand, counting down.
TTATTTTCTCTTTTATTTTTATGTTGTTGTTTACATTCTCTTGTTTTATGCTAAATTTGTAATATTATATTAATATGATTTTTAAAAATTAAAGCATTTCAAAGTGTGTATGAGGGTACAGTGAAAGCCCAAAGGAATCTTTCAGAAATAGAAAGGCCCTTGCTGCTGCTGCTGCTGCTAAGTCGCTTCAGTCGTGTCCAACTCTGTGTGACCCCATAGACGGCAGCCCATCAGGATCCCCCATCCCTGGGATTCTCCAGGCGAGAACATTGAAGTGGGTTGCCATTGCCTTCTCCAAGAAAGGCCCTTGCTGCTGCTGCTAAGTCACTTCAGTCATGTCCGACTCTGTGTGACTCCATAGACAGAAGCCCACCAGGCTCCCCCGTCCCTGGGATTCTCCAGGCAAGAACACTGGAGTGGGTTGCCATTTCCTTCTCCAATGTGTGAAAGTGGACAGTGAAAGTGAAGTTGCTCAGTCGTGTCCGACCCTTAGTGACCCCACAGACTGCAGCCTACCAGGCTTCTCCATCCATGGGATTTTCTAGGCAATAATATTGGAGTGGCTTGCCATTGCCTTCTCCGAAGAAAGGCCCTTAGGTAATAGTTAATCCACCTCTTTATGGTTTAACGTAGAAACTATCAGTCCTGGGTGCTCATTGGAAGGACTGATGCTAAAGCTGAAACTCCAATACTTTGGCCACCTCATGTGAAGAGTTGACTCACTGGAAAAGACTCTGATGCTCGGAGGGATTGGGGACAGGAGGAGAAGGGGACGACAGAGAATGAGATGGCTGGATGGCATCACCGACTCAATGGACATGAGTTTGAGTGAACTCCGGGAGTTGGTGATGGACAGGGATGCCTGGTGTGCTGTGATTCATGGGGTCGCAAAGAGTCGGACACGACTAAATGACTGAACTAAACTGAACTGAAGGCTCAAAGAGGAAAAGAGACATTTGAACCAATCCCAATCCTTCATAGTCCTTCACTGGAAGAATAGACAGCCTCTTTTCCACCTCAGAAGCAACAAAGACTTAAATGACTACCCAAAATTCACAAGGCAAGTGGGAGGCACATTCAGGTTTTGAACCTAGCCACAGATCCCTTCTTCAGACATTTAGCTGTGAACAATCATGAGACTTTCTAGCTTATACTTCAGGTAATGATTTTGCCAAGACTAGGTTGTTCTTTATTTCACTTACAGAGTCATAGTATCAGAAATCTCTTTGTTTGAGTATCTGAGTGAGGCACATTATCAATCATTTACTATGAATTATTAAATAATATAAAAACAATTTAAATAAGACAGCCTGAAAGCCAGCAGGAACTGCTACTCTTCTGAGCACAGTGGAAACAGGAACCTTCAACTTCTCTCATCATACATGCAGAGCAAGCCCAAGTCATTTTACCACTGCTGTCTGCTTCCTCCTCACCAGTTTCTATTAGGGACTTGAAGGTTGAGCACCTTAGGCCTTGACTTAAAGGAGGGAAGGAAGGAAATGAACAGGAAAGGAAAATTTCCTCTGAGGGCACCTAGCATGACAGTGTGGTACAGTGGAGAGAGTAGCAGTTTGGGGTCACACAAATTGAATTCAAATCTCACCACTGTCAGGTATTGATAGCAGAACCTCAACCAGGTTCTTCCATCTTTTATGTCTCAGTGTTCCCTCATCTGGAAAAATGGTGCATGGTGTATTTCAATGATCCACTTTTGCACTTACTTCTATCTTTTTAGTTTCTGTTTTAAATATGCCTTCCCTGTCTTCTTCCAAGAATTTGGCACTGGAAATGTTTCCCTTTTCTTAGTCTGTGGGCACATTCAAACATTCTCATGCCTCTTGAGCCCCAATCCAGTGCTTTGGGGTTTGCAGTTTTCAAACTGCAAATGCAAAGCAGATTTATGCTGCATACTCACATACTGCAGAGCTTTGCGTGCCTCCAGCAGTTCAGACAGAATGCTCCTAATGGAGTGGACTGGAGGGAGGGGCCTGTCACCAATCACTGAAAGCTTCATCCACTGGAGACCAGATGGGCTCTAAGGCTGCCAGCTTCTTGGCCCTGGAAATAGGGGCTTGTCAGTGGAAAGCTGATCCCACTGTGGGTGTAAACTATCCTGATCCAGAGGTCCATGGCAGAGCAGAAAGAACATTAGAGTGGGAATTACATAGTTGTACAATGTGGCCTTGTACAAGTCATAACCTCTCTCTGGAACATAGTTTTTTCATTTTGAAAATGGGGATAATAACCTCTGATCCATTTATTTCACAAGGAAGGATTAAAATAAATCATGAGCATGCGTGCCTTAAAAGCTTTACTGCTCTATTTACACATGTGTTATTATTATTATTACAGAGGGTTTAATCTACATACCCAACTCTGGAATTTCAAGCTAGTAGAGACTAAGACCAGGGGAATCGGTTAAACCAAGGTCTGAGCTCTCCTGGGAAATATAGTGAGGACAATTTTGTGACTGATAATAAACATTAGACTTTGGGACAAAAAGAGAGGACAACAAATGAGCCAATTGAGGCATGGAGGCAGCAATTGCTCCTGGAGAGCAGGATACTTATCCTAAGGGAGTAGAAAAAAATCAAATAAACAAGTACCTAATCTTAGAACCATGGGTTACTCATTTTTGAAAGATGTTTGGGACATAACAAAGGATGATGTTCGGTCTCTAAGGAATTTCTTTTGATAAGTTTCTGAAAAAAATCTTGAATGTTTTTTGGGGGCTTCCAAATAACTGTGGCCTCATAAAGAGGGACTTTTGCAAGTTTAGCCTTGTGAACTGAAGTCCATTCAGGGAAACATCTTTCTGAGGAGCAGTTGAGCAGATTCTGTTTTTCAGAATCAGCTCAGAGCTTGACAGAATAAGATATCAACATAAATAGGCCTCAAAGAATCTGAAGGAACAAAGTTTATAAAACAGCCTTATAGTAAGGGGCCAAGAGTACAGGATCCAGTTCAGAGAGGTTTGGAGGAAATAAGAATATTTACATCATAGGCCATAGTCCAGCAAATGCAAGCCAGAGGCAGGGATAGGATGCTTAAACTCCTAGAAAACTTGACAAGACATAGGCTAGAAACCTAGTGTCCTCTTTCCTTGCTTCCTTTCTCTTCTCCATAGTCCCAACATCAAAATTCTCTGACTTGACCTTCTGTCTTGCATTCCCTACAGGCTTTATCTCCTGAAGGCTCCTGTAAGACAGCACTGTTTAAATGCCCCTGTCTAGACTGAATCAGCAACCTAGCAGTTTTCTCCTTTTCTTGACTAATCCGCAGTTACCTTCCACAAACCTTCTGAAGGCTACATATCTGCACTCAATTTTTAATCTTTCTGCTTTTGTTTTGATCCTCATTTACCATCCTATTGCTTCATGGTGTTCAGATTCTCCCTTTCTATCCAGTCCCAGAGTGATACATAGATAGTATTTAATGTACTGGAAAATCAATTAGTTGTGACTGCTTGGAACACCATATTGGGAAGTATTATCTGACTCTATCTGGGCTTGGTGGGAGGTAGTACTCTGATTAGTACAGAATATCATAAGAGAGTGGATTGATGATGGATTATTAGTGGCAGTATGTGGTTTGTATATTTGTTGACTGGGATGAGCCTCTTTGGATAAATGCTTTGAGAATACATTTGGCTTTGATTTTTACTTGTTTGAGATACTGACTTTTAGATGAGTCCCAAGCCTTAGTGTAACCCTTACTCATCCCACTAACTTTGGGACAGCCTGTAAGAAAGTATTCTTGAATACTGGATATGCTCTCAAGATTCCATGATGAAGTCAGTACTAGGACTGTGGGCTCCGTCTAGGAGACAGATGTTGGGAGAGCAGGGAGGAAATGCACTATGCAGACAATAGGAAAGTTCTACCACTATGTATTTTCTGGCTTGTGTGTGCCCAGTCCAGGGTCAGAACATGACTGATAGGATAAAGGAACACAAAAATGCCAACTTATGCAAAGTATCTGTTGGGCCATTATAAGAGTTCATCATTTCAGCATCACTTTTTTCCTCTCTTGGCGTCTTAGAGGGAAGTAAACTTTAAAAAAATAATTTATTTTACATTTTTTGCAACCAAACCCAACAATTTCTTCGAAGCACTTCACATAACAAAGGAAAAACCATTTTTCCCAAGTGCCCAGAAAATGATACAGATTTCTTCTTGCCCTGTCAATGGTGGCCCTCACCAAAGAGCCCTGTCCATAGATATATAAGTTAAGCAATATATTTACCCGTGAATAATAAAAAAATGGTGGTTTTATGTTTATTATGGGTCTTATTTTTCTCACATAATGATAAGTACATTGTAGGTGACACTTTCATGTTCTGAGAAGTTGAATCTGTTTCTGGTCTTCCACTCAGCCAGGACTGTCACACTTGGTCGTGACAATCTTCACTGTCCACTGATGCCCTTTGAAGGGATAAGTGAAAGCTGAAATTAATTGACCCTGTGTGTGGAGGTAATACCTTCTTCACTTTCTAACAAAGGTACCATATGATTTGCCTGTGGTTAGCTATAACTTCTCAAGACAGTAAGATGGCTACTCTATTTCCTGTATCATATACATTTAAACATAAGATACAAAGAAAGGGAAGAGAGTGAAAGAAATATACAATATGAATCATTCTGACTTAAAGAACGTTTCTAGAAGCCCAGTCTAAAGTCTTCTACTTGCATCTCAATGACCTGAACTGTAACAAGCCCACTGTGGCAAACACAAATAATGAATAAATTGTCTTAGTGTCATTTATTCAATAATCTATACATTCCTATTGATATGGAAGCTGCCTTAATTCTACACTAAATCACAGTATATTTTTTTCTTAGTTTTATTGTTTAAGGTATACAGTATAATGATTTGATAAATGAATATATTGCAAAATGATAACCACAATAACTTTGGTTAACATTTATTACCTCACATAGTTGATTTTTTGTGATGAGAACTTTTAATATCTACTCTCTTAGAAAATTCCAGATATACAATACAGTATTGACTGTAGCTACCATGCTGAATATATCTCTGTAACTTTGTATTATAAATGTATTTTGTACATTTTTGCTTCCTTCAACAATTTTACTCACTCCTATCCCCAACACCAGCTACCATCAATTTATTCTGCTTCTATGAGTTTAGATGTTTTAGTTCCCTATATAAGTGAGATCACGCAAAATTTGTCTTTTTTGTCTGACAGTTCACTTTTAGCATAATACCTTCAGGATTTTTCATGTTATCACAAATGGCAAGATTTCCTTCTTTTTGTGGTCGAATAATATTTCATTCCTTATATGTACATCACATTTTCTTTTCGAGTCCTCTAACGATGGACACAAGTTGTTTCCATGTCTTTGCTACTGAAAGTAATGTGACAATAAATATGGGTGTGTAAATATCTCATCAAGGTAGTGATTTTATTTCCTTCAAATATACACCGAGAAGTAGAATTGCTGTGTCATTTGATAACTAAATTTAAGTTTATAGAAACCTCTATATTTTTTCCCACTGCGGATATACTAATTTATGTTCCCACCAATAGTACCCTAGGGTTCTCTTTTATTCTACATCCTCGGCAACACTTGTCATCTCTTGTCTTTTTGATTATAGCCTTTCTAAAAGGTGAGGTTGTGTCTCATTGTAGTTTCATTTTTATTTCCCTGATGATTAGTGATGTGGAACACCTTTCCATGTACCTCTTAGCAATTTGAATACCTTCTTAGGAAAAATGACTATTCAGGCTGAGGCCATGATTGAATAGATGGTGATGATGATGATTTTGCTATTATATGAGTTATGTATAAATTTTGTATATTAACCCCTTATCACATATTTGAACTGCAAATATCTTCCTCCATTCCAAGGTTGCCTCTTCATTCTGCTGATTATTTATCTGGCTGTCCAAAAGCTTTTCACTTTGATGTAGTCATGATTATTTATTTTTGCTTTTATCGCCTGTGCTTTAGGTGTCATATGCAAAAAAAAAGAAAATCATTGCCAAGACCAATGTCAAGGAGATTTTCCCTATTTTTTCTAGGAATTTTATAACATAAGGTTGTATGTATAAGTCCTTAATTCACTTTGGAACAATTTTTGTGAATGGTGTAAATAGTGGCCTAGTTTCATTTATTCACCCTTAAATATCCATATTTCTCTAAATCATTTGGAAGAAGCCATCTTTAACATTAAATATTCTTGGATTCTTTGTCAAATATTAGTTGAACAAATATGCATAGGTTTATTTCTAAGCTCTTGGTTCTCTTCCATTGTTCTGTATTTATGCCAATATTATATTTTTAAAATTGCTCTAGCATTGTAATAAAGTTTAAAATTAAAAAGTGTGATGCTTCCTGCTTTGCTCTTCTTTTTCAGGATTGATTTAGCTGTTCAGGATCTTTTGTGGTTTCATACAAATTGTATGGTTGGATTTTACTATTTTTACAAAAATGCCACTGATATCTTGATAGGGATTCCATTGAATGTGTAGATGACTTTGAGTAACATAGATACTTTAACAATATTAATACTCCAAGCCATGAACATAAGATATGTTTTTCTTCACTTGTGTCTTATTCAATTTCTTTCATCAATATCTTATAGTTTTCAGCGCAGAGAACTTTCACTCCGATAGTTAAATTTGTTCCTCAGTTCAGTTCAGTTGCTCAGTCATGTCCAAGTCTTTGTGACCTCATAGACTGCAGCATGTCAGGCTTTCTTGTCCATCACCAACTCCTGGAGCTTACTCAAACTCATGTCCATTGAGTCGGTCATGCCATCCAACCATCTCATCCCCTGTCGACCCCTTCTCCTCCCACCTTCAGTCTTTCCCAGCATCAGGGTTATTCCAATGAGTCAGTTCTTCATATCAGGTGGCCAAATTATTGGAGTTTCAGCTTCAGCATCAGTCCTTCCAATGAATATTCAGTACTGATTTCCTTTAGGATGGACTGGTTGGATCTCCTTGCAGTCCAATGGACTCTCAAGAGTCTTCTCCAACATCACAGTTCAAAAGCATCAATTCTTCGGTGCTCAGATTTCTTTATAGTTCAACTCTCACATCCATACATGACTACTGGAAAAACCATAGCTCTGAGTAGACAGACCTTTGTTGGCAACAAAATGTCTCTATTTTTTAATATGCTGTCTATGTTGGTCATAGCTTTTCTTCCAAGGAGCTTTAATTTCATGGCTGCAGTCACCATACGCAGTGATTTTGGAGCCCCCCAAAATAAAGTCTCTCACTGTTTCCTCATCTATTTGTCATGAAGTGATGGGACCAGATGCCATGATCTTAGTTTTCTGAGTGTTGAGTGTTAAACCAACGTTTTCACTCTCCTCTTTCACTTTCATCAAGTGGCTCTTTAGTTTTTCTTCGCTTTCTGCCATAAGGGTGGTGTCATCTGCATATCTGAGGTTATTGATATTTCTCCTGGCAATCTTGATTCCAGCTGTGCTTCTTCCAGCCCAGCTTTTCTCTTGAGGACCTTTGCATAAAAGTTAAATAACCAGGGAGACAATATACATCCTTGACACACTCCTTTCCTGATTTGGAATCAGTCTGTTTTTCCATGTCCAGTTCTAACATTTGCTTCTTGACCTGCATACAGATCTCTCAGGAGGCAAGTCAGGTGGTCTGGTATTCCCCTTGCTTTAAGAATTTTCCACAGTTTATTGTGACCCACACAGTCAAAGGCTTTGGTGTAGTCAATAAAACAGAAGTAGATGTTTTCCTGGAACTCTTGCTTTTTCAATGATCCAATGGATGTTGGCTAAGTATTTTTTATTGTTTTTGATGCTATTATAAATGGGATTGTTTTTCTAAATTTATTTCTGATATTTCATGTTAAGGTAAAGAAACACGACTGAGTTTTTTACATTGATTTTATTTTTTTTTTAATTTATTTATTTTAATTGGAGTCTAATTACTTTACAATATTGTATTGGTTTTGCCATACAATACATGAATCCGCCCTGGATATACATGTATTCCCCACCTTGAACACCCCTCCCACCTCCCTCCCTATTCCATCCCTCTGGTTCATCCCAGTGCACCAGCCACGAACATCCTATATCACGCATCCAACCAGGACTGGCGATTCATTTCAAATATGATAATATATATGCTTCAATGCCATTCTCCCAAATCATCTCGCCCTCGCCCTCTCCCACAGAATCCAAAGACTGTTTTATGCATCTGTGTCTCTTTTGCTGTCTCATGTACAGGGTTATTGTTACCATCTTTCTAAATTCCATATATATGCATTAGTATACTGTATTGGTGTTTTTCTTTCTGGCTTACTTCACTTTATATAATAGGCTCCAGTTTCATCCACCTCATTAGAACTGATTCAAATGTATTCTTTTTAATGGCTGAAAAATTCTCCATTGTGTATATGCACCACAGCTTTCTTATCCATTCGTCTGCAGATGGACATCTAGGTTGCTTCCATATCCTGGCTATTATAAACAGTTCTGCGATGAACATTGGAGTACATGTGTCTCTTTCAATCCTGGTTTCCTCTGTGTGTATGCCTAGGAGTGGGATTGTTGGGTCGTATGGCAGTTCTATTTCCAGTTTTTTAAGGATTCTCCACACTGTTCTCTATAGTGGTTGCACTAGTTTGCATTCCCACCAACAGTGTAAGAAGGTTCCCTTCTCTCCACACCCTCTCCAGCATTTATTGTTTGTAGACTTTTGGATAGCAGCCATTCTGACTGGCATGAAATGGTACCTCATTGTGGTTTTGATTTGCATTTCTCTGATTATGAGTGAAGTTGAGCATCTTTTCATGTGTTTGTTAGCCATCTGTATGTCATCTTTGGAGAAATGTCTCTTTAGTTCTTTGGCATATTTTTTGATTGGGTCGTTTATTTTTCTGGAATTGAGCTGCAGCAGTTGCTTGTATATTTTTGAGATTAATCCTTTGTCAGTTGCCTCATTTGCTATTATTTTCTCCCATTCTGAAGGCTGTCTTTTCACCTTGCTTATAGTTTCCTTTGCTGTGCAGAAGCTTTTAATCTTAATTAGGTCCCATTTGTTTATTTTTGCTTTTATTTCCAATATTCTGGGAGGTGGGTCATGAAGGATCCTGCTGTGATTTATGTCAGAGAATGTTTTGCCTATGTTCTCCTCTAGGAGTTTTATAGTTTCTGGTCTTACATTTAGATCTTTAATCCATTTTGAGTTTATTTTTGTGTATTTCATGTTAAGGTAAAGAAACACGACTGATTTTTTTTACATTGATTTTATATCCTTCAACTTTACTGAAATTCATTGATTATATCTAAAATTTTTTTCGATGGAGTATTTAGAATTTTCTATACAACATTGTGTCATCTTCAAACAAAGACAATTTTATTTCTTCCTTTTGAATCAAATGCCTTTTATTTCTTTTCCTTGTTTAGTTGCTCTGGCTAGGAAGTCAAGGACTAAGTTGAATAGAACGGTGAGAGAGGGCACCCTTGTCCTTATTCCTGAAATTTTAAAAATAAATGTTTTCAGTTTTTCACCTTAAGTATGATATTAACTGTGGGTTTGTGACATATTGCCTTTATATATCAAAGTAATTCTTTTTAATTGAAATATAGTTGATTTACAATATTTTGTTATTTCAGGTGTACAGAAAAGTGAGTCAATTATATATATATATGTTTCAGATTATTTTCCATTATAGGTTATTACAAGATAGTATAATTTCTTGTGCTATACAATAAAACTTTGCTGCTTATCTATTTAATGCATAGTAGTTTGTATCTTTCAGTCCCATACTCCCCATTTGTCCCTCTCTTTCCCTTTCTTCTTGATAACCATGTTTTTTTTTTTCCTATATCTGTAATTGTGTTTTTGTTTTGCATATGCATTAGTGCTTAGTGGCTCAGTCGTGTCTGACTCTTTGCGACCCCATGTACTGTAGCTCAGTTCATGGGGATTCTCCAGGCAAGAATACTAGAGTGGGTTGCCATTTCTTCCTCTTGGGGATCTTCTTGACTCAGGGAATGTACCGTGTCTCCTTTGAATCCTGCATTGGCAAGCGGATTCTTTACCACAGAACCACCTGGTCACATAATTTTAAAAATAACAATTTAAAGTGAACACATTTCATTTAGAACATTCACATAATTTAAAAACAAAACATTTTCATCACTAGAAAATAAAGCCCTACAGTCACTGAGCACTTTTTCCACATTCCTTCTTATCTAAGTTTCTGGCAGCAAATGTTGAATATTTTCAAAGGTTTTTTCAGAACTATTAATGTATTAATATAGTAGTTTATATTAATATATTTTTTATTATTGAATCAACGTCATGTTTATTCATAAACTATTCTTGGTCATGATGTTTTCTTAACTTGCTGTTGAAATCTGCTCACCAAAATTTTATTTTGGAATTTTTTCCATCAATATTCATAAGTGATATTAATCTGAAATTTACTCCTTTTAAAAATTATCTTTATCATATTATAGCATGTACCATGCTGTGCTTAGTCGCTCAGTCATGTCTGACTCTTTGCGACTTCATGAACTGTAGCCTGCCAGGCTCCTATGTCCATGGGTATTCTCCAGGCAAGAATACTGGAGTAGGTTGCCATGCCCGCCTCCAGGGGATCTTCCCAATCCAGGGATCGAACCCAGGTCTCTCTCATTACTGGCAGATTCTTTACCCTCTAAGCTACCAGGGAAGCCTAGCATGTATATTTTAATTTGTATTATTTTTTAGATTCCACATATCATGATATCATATATTTTTCTTTCTCTGATTTACTTAAGTATAATGCTGTCTAGGTCAATCCATAATGCTGCAAATGGCAATATCTCACTCTTTCTTACGGTTAAGTTATATTCCATTATATATATATATATAACATCTTCTTCAACAAATCATCTGTTGATGCACTTGGATTGTTTCCTTGTCTTAGCTATTGTAAATTGTGCTGCTATGAACAATGAAGTGTTTTTGTTTAGAGATTTTATTTTCTTTCCAAATATATACTTAGAAATGGGATTTTTCAATCATATAGTGCCTCTATTTTTAGTTTCAAGGAAGCTCCACACCTTTCTTTCAAAAAAAGTTGCACCAATTTACATTCCCAGCTACAGTATACAAGGACTCGCTTTACACATTTTCAGCATTAATTATTTGTAGATTTTTTTGATGATAACCATTCTGACACGTGAGGTGATACCTCATTGTACTTTTGTGTTCAATTTCTCTAATAATTAGTAATGCTGAGCATGTTTTCATGTGTCTGCTGGCCATCTGTATGTCCTCTTCAGAAAAATGTCTGTAGATCTTCTGCCCATTTTTTGATTGGGTTGAATCTTTTTTTTTTTCAATATTGAGTTGCATAAGCCATTTATATATTTTGGATATTATTATTGCCAGTAACATAATTTGCAAATATTTTATTTCATTTCATACATTGTCTTTTGATTCTATTGATTTTCTTTGCTGTGCATAAAAGCTTGTAAGTTTGATTAGGTCCCATTTGCTCATTTTTGCTTTTATTTCTTCCATTTTGGAAGGCTGATCTAAAAAATGTTTCTACAATTTATGCTAGAAAATATTTTTTTGTTCTTTTTTTTTAATTGGAGGCTAATTATTTTACAGTATTATATTGGTTGGTTTTGCCATACATTGACATGAATCCGTCCCAGGTGTACATGAGTTCCCCCTCCCGAACCCCCCTCCCACCTCCCTCCTCCCCTTATCCTCCCTCTGGGTCATCCCCGCATACCAACCCCTAGCATCCTGTAACATGCATCGACCCTGAACTGGCGATTCGTTTCACATATGATAAAATACATGTTTCAATGCCATTCTCCCAAACCATCCCACTCTCACCCTCTCCCACAGAGTCCCAAAGACTGTTCTATACATCTGTGTCTCTTTTGCTGTCTCGTATACAGTGTTCTTGCCTGGAGAATCCCAGGGACGGTAGAGCCTGGTAGGCTGCCGTCTATGGGGTCACACAGAGTCGGACACGACTGAAGCGACTTAGCAGCAGTAGCAGCAGCATACAGGGTTATCATTTGCATCTTTCTAAATTCCATATATATGCGTTAGTATATTGTATTGGTGTTTTTCTTTCTGGCTTACTTCACTTTTGTTTAAGTTATCTTTTAGAAGTTTTATGGTGTCGTGTCTTATATTTAGGTTTTTAAAGCATATTGAGATTATTTTCATATATGGTGTGAGGAGTGTTCTAACTTCAGTGATTTACATGTAGCTGTCGAGGTTTCCCAATACCACTTGTTAAAGAGACTGTATTTCCTCCATTGTATATTCTTGCCTCCTTTGTCATAGATTAATTGGCCATGGTCATGTGGGTTTGTTTCTGGAATTTCTATTGTGTTCCAATGACCTACATGTAAGTTTTTTATCACCAGTACCATGCTGTTTTGATTACTGTAGCTTCGTAGTATTTTGTGATATCCAAGAGGGGTATGCCTCTTGCTTTGTTCTTTTTCCTCAGATTTGCTTAGGCATTTCTGTGTCTTATGTGGCTCCATGTAAATTTTATGATTATCTCTTCTAGCTTTGTGAAAAAAATGTCTTGGGAAATTGATAAGGATTGCATGGAGAAGGAAATGGCAACCCACTCCAGTGTTCTTGCCTGGAGAATCCCAGGGACAGCGGAGTCTGGTCGGCTGCCGTCTATGGGGTCACAAGGAGTCGGACATGACTGAAGCGACTTAGCAGCAGCAACATTAAATCTGTAGGTTAATTTGGATAGCATGGCCATTATAACAATATTAATTATTCCAACCCAGGAGCATGGAATATCTTTTCATTTTTTTGAACCATCTTTAATTTTATAGGTTTGAGTAGATAGGTCTTTTATCTCCTAGGTTAAGTTTATTCTTAGGTTTTTTTTTTTTTTTTGGTGACAAGGTTTAAATAAGGCTTTATTCTTTTCTTTCCAATATTTCATTTTAGTGTGAAGAAATGCAACAGATTTCTGTATAATAATTTTATATCCTCTTACCTTGTTGAATTCCTTTATTAGTTCTAATGATTTTGTACGGAGACTTAGTGTTCTCTATATTAGTGTATATGTCATTGGCAAATAGTGACCATTTTAATTCTTCCCTTTCAATTCGGATATATTTTATTTCTTTTTCTTTTTTGACTACTGTGGCTAGGACTTCCAATATTATGTTAAATAAAAGTGGTGAGACTGGGCATCATTATTTTGTTCCTGAATTTAGCAAAAAGGCTAAATTTCTTTTCACCACTGAGTATGTGAATGAAAGGCTTTCATCTTTTCACCAGTGTTGGCTATGGATTTGTCATATGTGGCCTTTATTATGTTCATATATGTTTCCTCTATACCCATTTTGGTGAGAGTTTTTTAAATAAGTGGATGTTGAATTGTGTCAAATGCATTTCCTGCATCTAGTGAAATGATCATATGATTTTTATCTTTCCTCTTGTTAATGTTCCTTATTACATTAGTTGATTTACGTATGTTGAACCATCCTATGATCCCAGAGTGAATCCCACTTGATCATCCTTTATATGTATTGTTGAATTCAGCTTGCTAATATTTTGAGATTTTTACATCTATATTCATCAAAGATATTGGTCTGTAATTTTCTTTATTTTGTGGTATCTTTGGCTTTTGTGCCAGGTTGATGGTGGCTTCATAGAAGGAATTTGAAAGTGTTCTCATCTCTTCAGTTTTTTGGAATACTTTGAACAGGATAAGTATAAGTTCTTTTTTGTATGTTGGGATGAATTTCCCCGGTGAAACTATCTGGTTGTGGATTTTTGTTTGGAGGGAGTTTTAAAATTACAGACTCTATTGGTCTGTTGCAATTATGTTCCCTTTTTACTTCACCTTGACAAGTTTCACACTTTTAAAAATGTGTCCATTTCTTCTAGATTGTCCAATTTGTTGTCATATAACTGCTTATAATATTTGCTTATAATTTTTTGTAATTTGTGGTATCAGTTGGTTGTTATTTCCTCTGTTTCATTCCTTATTTTATTGATTTTAGTCTCCTCACTTTTCTTCTTGTTGAGCCTAGCTAGAGGATTGTCAATTTTATCTTAAGAACTCAGCTCTTTTTTATATTGATCTTTTCTATTTTATCCCTATTTTATTTATTTCCTGTCTGATCTTTATTGCTTCCTTCCTTCTGCTGGCCTTGGGTTTTACATGTTCTTTTCCTGATCTCTTTAGGTAGTCTGTTAGGTTGTTTATTTGATATTTTTTTCTTGTCTCTTGAAGAAGGTTTGTATTACTATAAACTTTAATCTCAGAACTACTTTTGCTATATCCCATAGATTTTATAAGGCTGTGTTTTCATTTTCAATTGTGTTGATATACTTTCTTATTTCTTCTTTGATTTCATCATTTAGCCATTTTTATCTAACAGCATGTTGTGGGGAAGGAAATGGCAACCCACTCCAGTGTTCTTGCCTGGAGAATCCCAGGGATGGGGGAGCCTGGTGGGCTGCCGTCTAGGGGGTCACACAGAGTCAGACATGACTGAAGTGACTTAGCAGCAGCAGCAACAGTGTTGTTTAGTCTCCATACATTCACTCCTTTTCCATTTTTCTTTCTGTTGCTGATTTCCATTTTCATACCATTGTTTTCAAAAAAGATGCTTGAGATAATAATTTCTATCCTCTTAAATTTGTTAAAGCTTTTTTATGACCTAGTTTATGGTCTCTCTTAGAGAACACCCCATGTGCTCTTGAAAACATTGTGCATTCTACTTTTTTTTTCCAGATATAGTGCCCTGTGGGTATCAGTTAAGTCCAACTGGTCTATTGCATAAGTTAGACCTCTGTTGCCTAATTGATTTTCTGTCTGCATGATCTTTCCATTGATATGTGTGGATTGTTAAATTCTCCTACTATTTCATCCATTTCTCCTTTATATCTGTTAGTATGGTTTTGTATATTTAGGTGCTCATATTTTGGATGTATTATTTGGATGTTAATGAGTATAATATCTTCTCTTTGTACTGATCCATTTAACCTTATATAATGCCTATCTCCTTCTTTCTTTATGGTATTTCTTTTAAAATCTATGGTATTTGTTTTAAGATCTATTTTAAAACCTCTACTTTTCTGTCCATTACATTTGCATGAATATCCTTTTCCATTTCCTCACTTTCAGTTTGTGTCTCTTTTACCTTGAAGTGAGTCTCCTAGGCAGCATATTGTAGGTTCTTATTTTTTAATCCAGTCTTCCACTCTGTATGTTTTTAGTTCATTGACCTTTCAAATAATTACTGATGGGTATACACTAACTTCCATGTTAATCGTTGTTTTCTAGTTGTTTTTATATTCTTTTTTTGTTCATTTCTTCTTTTTGTTTTTCCTTTTGTGGTTTGTTGATTTTCTTTTGTAGTGTGCTTGAGTTGCTTTCTTTTTTATTTTTGTCAATCTATTTTGTATGTGATTCATGGTTACCATGTAGCTCAAGTTTATTAACCCATAAATATATCTACTTGCTTTAAACTGTCATACAAGTTCAAACACATTTTAAATGATCTATATTTTGCTACTTTTCTCCCTCATGCTTTGTGATTTTGACATCATATTTCATTTTCATGCTTTTTTTTGCTGTTAATTGCAATTATAGTCACTTTTATAATTTTTCCTTATTTTTAAGTTCGTGTACTGGCTTTTAAAGTGATCACCAATCCTTTTGTATATTTGCCTTTCCTATTATGATTTTCCCCTTCTAATAGATTCCTGCTTCTTTTCTATTTAGACAAGGCCCTTTAATATTTCTTGTAGGGTAGGTTTAGTATTGCTGAATTCTTTTAGTTTTTGCTTATCTGAAAAATTATTTCTCTCTCCTACTCTAAATTATAATCTTGCTATGTAGGGTATCCTAGGTTGCAGATTTTTCCCTTTTAGTATTTGAATGCCACTCCCTCCTGGCCTACAAATTTTTCACAAAGAAATCAGCTGATAGCCTTATGGGAATTTTCTCATAACTGATGGTTTTTGTTTTTCTCTTGCTACATTTAGAGTCCTCCCTTTAAATTTTGCCATTTTAATTATGATGTATCTTGTTGTAAGTCTCTTTTGGTTCATCTTCTTTGGGACCCTCTGTGCTTCCTGTACCTGGATATCTCTTTCCTTCTTTAAGTTTTTGAATTTTTCAGTTATAATTTCTTCAAATATATTTTGATCACATTTTCTCTCTTACTCTCTTATATGCTCTAATGCGCATAGTTTGGCAGGCTTAATATTATCCCATAAATCTCATGTGTTACTTTCATTTTTGTATTTGTCTTTCTGTTGCTGTTCTGATTGGGTGATTTCCATTATTCTGTCTTTCAGATTACTTACTCATTCTGTGCCATTAATCTGCTATCCAGTCCTTCTAGGTCGGTTTTTACCTTGGCAATTTGTCTATTTTTAATTGGTTTATTTTTATAAGTTCTAATTCCTTGCTACAGTAATCTGCATTTCTATTGATAATCTTTCTTAATTAAATTAACATTTTTATTATCTCATTTTTGAACTCAGTGTCTAGGACAATGGTGAGGTCTGTTCCTTATTATTATTATTTTTCTTTCAGGGGAGTTCCCTTGTCCTTGTAATTTCGAATAGTTCCTCTGCTTTCTCATTTTACTTTAATTTCTATGTCTGTATGAATTTGGGAATATCAATTATCTATTGTGTTCTTAAAAGGGTGTTTTCTGTTGGGGTATTCTTGTGTATACTGTGTTCATCCAATATTTTTTGTGTGAGGTCTTGTTCTGATATGGATGCCAGTCCCATCTTTCTTCAGAGGGTGTTGGCAGTTTTCCCAGTGATAGGGAGTGTGGTTGGTGTTGCAGTATCTAGACTTGCTGGATGTGAGGTAGGGCTCCTTTTTTGCTTCATGGCTATCACCACCCTGCCAGGAGTGAGTCTGCTCCCAATTGGAGTAGAAGTTCTGAAAGTCATGATCCATAAGGCTTCATTACCCTTGAGTATGTGCCATGCCCCAAAGGATGTGATTGTTGAAGCAATTGAGGCCTGTGGGGTCACAGCAAACCCACAAAACTGAGGAGTCCTCGGTTTTGCTCAGAAGCAGCAAAGTTCCTTGTTGTATTCTTCCCAGATCTAGTGCAAAGCTGTGGTCATGGCCTGTCTTCCCAAGTTTTAGCACTGCGTTGCTACATGCTCTTGTGTTGCTGCCTGGTGTGAGCACTGACAATGCCTCCTATGGTTAAATCCTCTGTCACTATGGGTGTTCAGGCAATGAACTCTGAGATTCCACCTGGATCACACCGCAGGCCATCTGGACTGTCTCTACATAGCTAGATCAAGTTCTCTCACATGGTCTATTTGCCTAATATTCACCACTTAGCATTTGCAAATTCTTGTGGCACCACCACAATGGAAACAGTGACGGACTTTATATTTTGGGGCTCCAAAATCACTGAGATGGTGACTGCAGCCATGAAATTAAAAGATGAAAAAGCTATGACCAACTTAGACAGCATATTAAAAAGCAGAGACATTACTTTGCCAACAAAAGTCCATCTAGTCAAAGATATGGTTTTTCCAGTAGTCATGCGTGGATGTGAGAGTTGGACTTTAAAGAAAGCTAAGTGCCAAAGAATTGATACTTTTGAACTGTGGTGTTGGAGAAGACTTTTCAGAGTCCCTTGGACTGCAAGGATATCAAACCAGTAAATCCTAAAGGCAATCAGTCCTGAATATTCATTGGAAGGACTGATGCTGAGGCTGAAACTCCAATACTTTGGTCACCTGATACGAAGAATTGTCTCATTTGAAAAGACCCTGATGCTGGGAAAGATTGAAGGTGGGAGGAGAAGGGGATGACAGAGGATGAGGTGGTTGGATGGTATCACCAACTCAATGGATAAGAGTTTGAGTAAGCTCCAGGAGTTGGCGATGGACAGGGAAGCCTGGCATGCTGCAGTCCATAGGGTTGCAAAGAGTCAGACATGACTGAGCAACTGAACTGAACTGAACTAACTGTGGCACCATCCAGTGCACACACTGTCAATGGTTTCTATGGCTCCTCCTCCTGGATCACACCCCAGCTAACCCAGTCTTTTTCTGAGTAGCCAGACGGAACATTTGCCCTGATCTTATGCCAGGCTGTGGTACGGAATGAATGGCTCTAGAATGTCAGTTCCTTCAGTTTGGAAAGTGCAGCAGGGTGGAAGGAACCAGTCCAAGGCTCTCTCTGTACTCATTGTTAGCATGCCAGCATGCATGTATTTCAAGAGTAGAGTCTAGGCTTCTTCAACCCTTCTCTCTGTCTCAGCAGTTTTCCTAGTAGGAAAGGGTGTGTGTCTCCTCTATGTAGGACACCAGGACTAGGATGTCCAGATTGTGAGTTGACTTTCTCACTCCCCAGAGCAAATGTCCAACTGAGTGTACCTTCTCTCCCTTAGAGATCCTCCTAGAGGCACAGGTACTGACTGTTGTATTTTTTCCATCTTACCTAGTTATGTGAAGATCTTTTTTGCAGTGTTGCTTGTATAGGAGCTCTTCTACCAGTTTCCAGTTAGCTTTCTGTGAGAATTGTTCCACATGTAGACATATTTTTGATGTGCTTTTTGGGAGGTAGTGAATTCCACATTATCCTACTCTACCATCTTGATCTCTCTCTAAGGTAATTCTTTTTATATCAAATTTGCTGAGAGTATCTTTTCATTTTTTGATTGTGAATGGCTATTGAATTTTGTCAAATACTCTCCCTGTATCTCTTGAGATAATTTGATTTTTATCCTTTATTCTATTAATGTGATATATTGCATTTAATGTTTTGGTTATGTTCAACCATCTTTGCATACTAGATATGAACACCACTTGATTAAGCAATGTGATCTTTGTAATGTGCTATAGAATTCAGTTTGTTTCGTATTTTCTTGGTAATTGCTTATGTCTGTTATTTTCAGAGATATTAGCATATAGTTTTCTTTCTCATATTGTGTTAATTGCTTTAGAATAAGGGTAATGCTGGCTTTGTAAAATGAGTTTTGGAGAGTCTTCTCATATCAATATTTTGGAATAATCTAAGAAGAATTGTCATTAATTTTTCTTTACATGTCTGTTAAAATTCACAAGTGAAACCATCTATTCCTGAGCTTTTCGGTTTTGGGAATTTTTTCTTTATGGATTCAATATTCTTACTTTTTGTTGATCTGTTTAGAGTTTTATACTGTTCATGGGGTTCTCAAGGTAAGAATACTGAAGTGGTTTGCCATTCCCTTCTCCAGTGGACCACATTCTGTCAGACTTCTCCACCATGACCCGCCCATCTTGGGTGGCCCCACACGGCATGGTTTAGTTTCACTGAGTTAGACAAGGTTGTGGTCAGTGTGATCAGATTGACTAGTTTTCTGTGATTATGGTTTCAGTGTGTCTGCCCTCTGATGCCCTCTCGCAACACCTACCGTCTTATTTGGGTTTCTCTTACCTTGAACGTGGGGTATCTCTTCACGGCTGCTCCAGCAAAGTGCAGCCGCTGCTCCTTACCTTGGAAGGGGGGGTATCTCCTCACCGCTGCTCCTCCTGACCTTGAACATGGAGTAGCTCCTCTCAGCCCTCCTGTACCCGTGCAGCCTCCGCTCCTTGGACTTGGGGTTGCTCCTCTCGGCCGCCTCCCCTGACCTTGAATGTGGGGTAGCTCCTTTAGGCTGCTCCTGTGCCTTCGCCCCTGACCTAGGGCGAGGGGTAGTTCCTCTCGGCCACACTTCTGCACGTGGATTTGGAAATTTGGAAATCTCAACTGTGGCTACAGGACTAGAAAAGGCCAGTTTTCATTCAAATCCCAGAGAAAGGCAATGCCAAAGAATGCTCAAACTACCACACAATTGTATTCATCTCACATACTAGTAAAGTTATGCTCAAAACTCTCCAAGTCAGGCTTCAGCAATATGCGAACTGTGAACTTCCAGATGTTCAATCAGGTTTTAGAAATGTCAAAGGCACCAGAGATCAAATTGTCAACATCCGCTGGATCATCGAAAAAGCAAGTGAGTTCCAGAAAAACATCTATTTCTGCTTCATTGACTATGCCAAGGCCTTTGACTGTGTGGATCACAATAAACTGGAAAATTCTGAAAGAGATGGGAATACCAGACCACTTGACCTGCCTCTTGAGAAACCTATATGCTGGTCAGGAAGCAACAGTTAGAACTGAACATGGAACAACAGACTGGTTCCAAATAGGAAAAGGAGTGCGTCAAGGCTGTCTATTGTCACCCTGCTTATTTAACTTATATGCAGAGTACATCATGAGGAACACTGGTCTGGAAGAAGCACAAGCTGGAATCAAGATTGCCGGGAGAATTATCAATAACCTCAGATATGCAGATGACACTACCCTTATGGCAGAAAGTGAAGAGGAACTAAAAAGCCTCTTGATGAAAGTGAAAGAGGAGAGTGAAAAGGTTGGCTTAAAGCTCAACATTCAGAAAACTAAGATCATGACATCTGGTCCCATCACTTCATGGGAAATAGATGGGGAAACAGTGGAAACAGTGTCAGACTTTATTTTTTGGTCTCCAAAATCACTGCAGATGCTGAATGCAGCCATGAAATTAAAAGATGCTTACTCCTTGGAAGGAAAGTTATGACCAGCCTAGATAGCATATTAAAAAGCAGAGATAGTACCTTTCCAACAAATGTCCATCTAGTTAAGGCTGTGGTTTTTCCAGTGGTCATGTATGGATGTGAGAGTTGGACTGTGAAGAAAGTTGAGTGCTGAAGAAGTGATGCTTTTGAACTGTGGTGTTGGAGAAGACTCTTGAGAGTCCCTTGTACTGCAAGGAGATCCAACCAGTCCATCCTAAAGGAGATCAGTCCTTGGTGTTCATTGGAAGGACTGATGCTAAAGCTGAAACTCCAATATTTTGGCCACCTCATGAGAAGAGTTGACTCATTGGAAAAGACCCTGATGCTGGGAGGGATTGGGGGCAGGAGGAGATGGCGATGACAGAGAATGAGATGGCTGGATGGCATCCCAGACTCGATGCACATGAGTTTGAGTGAACTCCGGTAGTTGGTGATGGACAGGTAGGCCTTGTGTGCTGCGATTCATGTGGTCGGAAAGAGTCGGACACGACTGAGTGACCGAACTGAACTGAACTGAACTTAGAGTTTTAATCTCCTTTCTCATTACTCTTTTGTTCATATATGTTATTTCTTATCAATCAGTTTTGAAAGCTTCATTTTTCCAGGAATTTATCCACTTCTTCTGGGTTTTCCATTTTGTTAACATATAATTTTCCAAAGTATTTCCTTATGATTGAGTTCCTGTGCTTTTAGTTGTAATCACTCCTACTTTATTTTTGTTTTTATTTTTTAAAGTCTTTTTTTCTTAGTCTAGCTAATAGTTTTAAATTTTCAAAGAATTAAAGACTTTTCAAGAAAAGTCTTTACTTTGGGTGATGTTTAGTATTATTTTTTCAGTCTCTATTTTATTTATTTATGGTATAATTTTGCTATTTCCTTACTTCAATTACCTCTGGACTGAGTTCCATATTTTTCTAGTTCTTGAAGTGCAAAGTTAGATTATTATTGAGATCTTTTTTTCTTGATGTATTCAATTATTTCTATACAATTTCTTCTTCTAGTATCTCCTGGAGGTGAACTTTTACACACTTCTTGTGCCCTGTTTTTTACACCTGGTGCTCTGCTTCTGGTGTCTGCCACCCAAGGAAAGCCCCTTGTTTGCTGGCCAGCAGGGCTTTTTTATGAGTCCCATGGGGATATGAGACTCATGCAAACAGAGAAGTAGTTCACGGCTGGCTATAGCACAGAGAGCAGAATGAAATATAACACTTGTTTTTCTGTGAAAGTGGCATATTTGCTGGTCCCGTAATTTTGACCTGAAGGGAAGGCTACTGGTTTGGCATACATCTAGGGACATACTGAAGTGCTGTCTAGGGACAAAGGCCAGCGGATGCTATCTTTGACTATCTCTCTGCCTTGCTCCTGGTCACTGGTATATTTCAGAAAGGAATTTCTAAATTTATCTGGCACCCCTAATTTTGCAGCCCTTTCCCTGGAGACAACTCTATATCTTCTGGAACTGGTGGCCAGCAGGGATTATGCACACAATCTCACAGCACTGTGCCTATTTCCATACTTTTAAAATAGTTTCCTGAGTGTCTGGATTCCAGTCTGCCTTAATCTCAGTGCTGACTCAGATCCTCCCAATTGGGACACTGACAGGTTTTGTTGTTGTTGTTGTTTAGTGGCTAAATCATATCCAACACCCTAAACTATTGGGAACCACTAAAAATGAAGTAGTCTACTTGTATAATCACATAGGTTTGAGAGACAGCCAAGGGCTTGGGTAGCATTGAACAGCAAGGTTAATCTCCAACATGAAGCCACTCCTTCAAGACTGGGAGCAGGGGCTTCCCTGGTGGTACAGTAGTTAAGAATCTACCTTTCTGTGCAATAGATACCAGTTCAATCCCTGGTCTGTGAAGATCCCATATGCTGTGGAGCAACTAAACCTGAGCATCGTAGCTCCCACTCGTTGCAACGAGAGGAATCCCATGTCTAACAACAAAGACCCACCACAGTCAATAGATAAATAGATAAATCTTAAAATGATTCGGAGCAGTGGCTGTTTTATCCAATGGATTGAAACCAAAACAGAAGGTCAAAGGAAAAGAAGAAAGAGAGGAATGTGTTTAAAACCAAAAATAAAGTCTCAGAAAAACAACTTGATGAAATATATGTAATATACCTGATTAGGAATTTAAAATAATGCTCATAAAGTTGTTAATGAGCTCAGGAAGAATAATGGATGAACAAAGTGAGAATTTCGACATAGAAAATATTATAAAATACCAAGTAAAAGTCACAGAGGTAAAGAAAACAATAAATGAATCGAAAAATATAATAGAGAGATTTAACAAAAGATAAGATGGAGCAGAAGAAAAGATCAATTAACTCCAAGGCAGGGTAGTAGGACACAGAGTAGGAAAACAAAGCAAGAATGACTAGAGCTTCAAGGCTTGTGGGACATCATCAAGTGGACCAACATTCCCATTGTAGTGGTCCTAGAATGAGAAAAGAAAGAGAAAGGGGTAGAAAACTTATTTGGAGATATAATGACTGAAAACTTCATTAACATGAGGAAAGAAAGAGATATACAGATCCAAGGAGCCCAGAAAGTTCCAAATAAGATGAAACCAGAGAACTATACAAAAACATATTATAACTAAAGTGTCAAAAGCTAAAGACAACTCAGAGAGGTAAGTTGGGGTGAGGGTGGGAGGGAGGTTCAAGAGGGAGGGGGCATATGTATACTTATGGCTGACTCACATTGTTGTATATCAGAAACAACACAACATTGTAAAGCAATTATCCTCCAAGTGAAAATTAAAAATATAGAAAAAATCTTTAAAGACAAGGAGATAATCTTAAATAACAACAAGAGAAAAACAACTTGTTATGTACCAGGGAACTCCCATAAGACTATTAGCAGATTTCAATGGAAACTTTACTGTTCAGAATAAAGCATCACAATATATTCAAGGTGCTTAAAAAAAAAAAACTGCCCCCAAAATATTGTACTTTGTAAAGTTAGTATTCAAAGTTGACAGAGAGGTGAAAAGTTTTCCAGACAAGCAAATGGTAAATGAGTTTATTATTACTTATGAGCTGGACTTAAAAGAAATTTTAAAGGGAATTCTTTAAGCTGAAAAGAAAGGGCAGCAATAGTAGCAGGAAAACATATGAAAGTATAAATCTCACTGGTTAATGTAAACACATAGTAAAATTTAGAATAATCTAATGTAAAGGAGATGGGTTAATCACTTGTAGTATGAAGATTAAAAGAAAATAATAAAAGTAAACATAAGCACAATAAGTTTTATCAACTTAAAAAAAACTGTTATATAAATATAAATTGTTTCATGTAAACCACATGGTAACAACAAAGCAAAAACCTATAGTATCTACCACAAAGATAAAGGAATCCAAACATTGGCACTACAGAAAATTATCAAATTACAAAGGAAGAGAAGAAGAAATGAGAAGAAGAACTACAAACTAGCCAGAAAACAATCAGCAAAATTAAAATAAGTATGTGCATATGTGCATAGTTGTTCAGTCATGTCTTATAGTTTACAACCCCTGCCAGGCTCCTCTGTCCATGGAACTTTCCAGGCGAGAATAATGGAGAGGGTTGCCATGCCCTCCTCCAGGGGATCTTCTCAACCCAGGAATCAAATCCATGTCTATTATGCCTCCTGCATTGGTGGATGGGTTCTGTACCACTAGCAACACCTGAAAAGCCTATATATATATGCACACACATGCACACACACACATATACTCTTTGTGACTTCGTGGACTGTAGCTCTCCAGGCTCCTCTATCCATGGAATTTTTAAGACAAGGTTAAACTTATCCTTGGGTAGACCTATGGCTGATTTATGTTGGTGTTTGGTAGAAACCAACACAATACTATACAGTAATTATCCTTCAATTAAAAATAAATTAATTTAAGAAAAGAATACTGTAGTGGGTTGCCATTTTCTCCTCTGGGAGATACATATATGTATGTATATGTATATGTATATGTATTTCAGCTTTTTAAAGGAAAGACATATTGTCATTTGTGAAAATATGGATGGACCTTGAAGGCATTTTGCTAATGTTAAGTGAAATAAGTCAGAGAAACAGAAAACTATCAATATGATCCCACTTACATATGAAATTTTACACAACAATAACAGCAATCTTACAGATACAGAGAATAGATAGTTGAGGCTGTCAAAGATGGGGAGATGGGTGTGGGAGAAATGAGTGAAATTGGTGAAAAGGTACAAATTTTCACCTATGAAATGAATAAGTCAAGATTATGTAACATGTTTTGTGGGAGATTATAGTTAATAAACTGAATTGTATATCTGAAAGTTACTAAAATTGTGAACCTAAAAGTGTTCATCAAAAGAAAAAATTGTAACTATGCTTGGTTACGGGTGTTAACTATACTTATTCTGGTGACAAATTTGCAATATGTACAAGTATTGAATTATTGTGTTGCAAACTTGGGACTAATGTTATGTGTTGCTTCTGCTGCTGCTGCTAAGTCGCTTCAGTCGTGTCCGACTCTGTGTGACCCCATAGACGGCAGCCAACCAGGCTCTGCCGTCCCTGGGATTCTCCAGGCAAGAACACTGGAGTGGGTTGCCATTTCCTTCTCCAATGTGTGAAAGTGAAAAGTGAAAATGAATTCGCTCAGTCGTGTCCAACTAGTAGCGACCCCATAGACTGCAGCCCACCAGGCTCCTCTGTCCATGTGATTTTCTAGGCGAGAGTACTGGAGTGGCTTGCCATTGCCTTCTCCGATGTTATGTGTTCAGTCAGTTCAGTTCAGTTCACTCGCTCAGTCATGTCTGACTCTCCGCGACCCCTTGAATCACAGCACACCAGGCCTCCCTGTCCATCACCAACTCCCAGAGGTCACTCAAACTCATGTCCACAGAGTCGGTGATGCCATCCAGCCATCTCATTCTCTGTCGTCCCCTTCTCCTCCCACCCCCAAACTTTCCCAGCATCAGAGTCTTTTCCAGTGAGTCAACTAGTCACATGAGGTGGCCAAAGTATTGCAGTTTCAGCTTCAGCATCAGTCCTTCCAATGAACACCCAGGATCGATCTCCCTTAGAATGGACTGGTTGGATCTCCTTGCAGTCCAAGGGACTCTCAAGAGTCTTCTCCAACACCACAGTTCAAAAGCATCAATTCTTCAGCGATCAGCTTTCTTCACAGTCCAACTCTCACATACATACATGACCCCGGGAAAAACCATAGCCTTGACTAGACGGACCTTTGTTGGCAAAGTAATGTCTCTGCTTTTTAATATATTATCAAGGTTGGTCATAACTTTCCTTCCAAGGAGTAAGCGTCTTTTAATTTCATGGCTGCAATCAGCATCTGCAGTGATTTTTGTATATAAATAACAAAAATGTAAATAAAAAATCCACTGTATCTTAGAACTTCTTTTGCTTTATGCCATTATTTATGGTATGTTTGATTTTCATTTTCTTATCTGTCAAGATACTTTAAAATTTCCCTTTCGATTTAAATGACCCATTGGTTACTTTGGATGTGTTTAATTTCTTATTTGTGATTTTTTTTTTTTTTTGCTTTCTTCTTGTCAATTGGTTTCTAGTTTTTTTTATATATAAACTTATTTATTTTAATTGGAGGCTAATTACTTTACAATATTGTAGTGGTTTTGCCATACATTGACATGAATCCACCATGGGTATACATGTGTTCCCCATCCTGAACCCCCCTCCCACCTCCTTCCCCATTCCATCCCTCTGGGTCATCCCAGTGCACCAGCCCCAAGGACCCTGTCTCATGCGTTGAACCTCAGAAATGATTCTTGATATGATTTCAATCTTGTTAAATTTGCTCAGTTTTGATTTGTGGCCTAACAGACGATCCCGCCTAGAAAATGTTCTATATGCACATTAACAGAATGTATATTCTCGTGTTTTCGTGTGGTATATTCTATATATGTATGTTAGGTCCATTTGCTTTAAAAATGTTGAAATCCATTGTTTTCTTATCAATTCACTGTCTGGATTATCTATTCATTGTTGAGAGTGGAGTATTAAAACATTGCATTGCTTCTTATTTCTCATTTTACTTATTTTAATATTTGCTTTATACATTTCTGTGCTGTGATATTGGATGGATAGAATTTTCCAATATATTTTCTTAGCAATAATTGACCTCTTCATCCTTATATAATGACCTTCTTCTTATAGTCTATTTTATCGGATATAAATATAGCTACCCTTGCTTCATAGTTTTTCCATTCCTTCACTCTCAGTCTATTTGTGTCTTTAAAACCAAAATGTCTTTTGTAGGCAGTATATCATTGGCTATTGGGCTTTTGAAAAATCAGTTCAGCAATCCCACGTCTTTTACTACAATAATCCCTTTAATTTATACTATTAATAGATAGACTTACTATTTCCATTTTCTTTATTGCTTTCTAACTCTTTGTATATACTTTGCTCCTTCTTTCCTACCTTGCCACCTTGTTTTCCTAATGATCAATACCTTAACTGATGAAATAAAAACAGGTCATTGTGTACCTAAAATATGACTGAAGTGATCACAACTTTTTAAAAAACTAGGATCATGGAATCTGGTCCCACCACTTCATGGCAAATAGATGGGAAAACAGTGGAAACAGTAAGAGACTATTTTGTGGGGCTCCAAATCACTGCAGATGGTGACTGCTGCCATGAAATTAAAAGATGCTTGCTCCTTGGAAGAAAATCTGTGACCAACCTAGACGGCATATTAAAAAGTAGAGTCATTACTTTGCCAACAAAGGTCCATCTAGTCAAAATTATGGTTTTTCAAGGAGTCATATATGGATGTGAGAGTTGGGCCATAAAGAAAGCTGAGCACTGAAGAATTGATGCTTTTGAACTGTGGTGCTGGAGAAGACTCTTGAGAGTCCCTTGGACTGCAAGAAGATCCAACAAGTCCATCCTAAAGGAAATAAGTCCTGAATATTCATTGGGAGGACTGATGCTGAAGCTGAAACTCCAATACTTTGTCCACCTGATGCAAAGAATTGACTCATTGGAAAAGACCCCAATACTGGGAAAGATTGAAGGCAGGAGGAGAAGGGGATGACAAAGGATAAGATGGCTGGATGGCATCACTGACTCGATGGGCATGAGTTTGAGTAAGCTCCAGGAGTTGATGATGGACAGGGAAGCCGGGAGTGCTGCAGTCCATGGGATTGCAAAGCGTTTGGCATGACTGAGTGACTGAACTGAACTGATAATGTATTTAGGGAGACAAAAACTGCATTGTTCAGTTCAGTTCAGTTCAGTCGCTCAGTCGTGTCTGACTCTCCGCGACCCCATGAATCACAGCACGCCAGGCCTCCCTGTCCATTACCAACTCCCGGAGTTCACTCAAACTCATGTCCACAGACTCGGTGATGCCATCCAGCCATCTCATCCTTGGTCATCCCCTTCTCCTCCCGCCCCCAACCTTTCCCAGCATCAGAGTCTTTTCCAGTGAGTCAACTTGTCGCATGAGGTGGCCAAAGTATTGCAGTTTCAGCTTTAGCATCAGTCCTTCCAATGAACACCCAGGATCGATCTCCCTTAGAATGGAATGGTTGGATCTCCTTGCAGTCCAAGGGACTCTCAAGAGTCTTCTCCAACACCACAGTTCAAAAGCATCAATTCTTCAGCGATCAGCTTTCTTCACAGTCCAACTGTGTATAGTTAGAGCAAAAAAAGAGAAGGAAGCAAGCTTCTAGACAGGACCAATGTCTGATGTTAGGTAAGCCACAGAAGGAAAAGTCAAGAGTTAGTGAAAGAAAGGTGCTAAAGAAAATATGAATGGTGAAGTATAAATAGGATTCATTAATAATTTCTTTATTTTAAAACATGAATGGGCTGGAAGGTCAAGGTATCTCTCAGTATCTTAGACAAAAAATCATTTATAGTATCTTAGTTGATTAATGGAGAGATGTATAGCAAATAGAGCAAGTTATATTGATTTCCAGCTGGTTGAATAACTATTTCCTAAAAGATTTGGTAAATAATATACACCATGGAGAAGGAAATGGCAACCCACTCCAGTGTTCTTGCCTGGAGAATCCCAGGGACGGGGGAGCCTAGTGGGCTTCCGTCTATGGGGTCACACAGAGTCGGACATGACTGAAGTGACTTAGCAGCATACACCAACTTCTTTTAAATTAAATTTTATTGGAGTACATTTGCTTTATTATATTGTGCTAGTTTCTTGCTGTACAGCAAAATGAATCAGTCATATGCATACATATATCCACTCATTTTTAGATTTCCTTCCATTTAGGCCACCACAGAACGCTGAGCAAAGTTCCCTGTGCTGTACATTAAGTTCTCATTAAATTATCTATTTTATACATAGTAGTGAATATATGGACTTTCTAGGTAGCACTTGTGTAAATAACCCACCTGCCAAATGCAGGAGACAGAACAGATGTGGGTTAGATCCCTGGGTCGGGAATATCCCCTGGAGGAGTGCATGGTAACCCACTCCATTACTCTTGCCTGGAGGATCCCGTGGACAGAGGAGCCTAGTGGGCTGCAGTCCATAGGGTTGCAGAGTCAGACATGACTGAAGCTACTTAGCACACATGCATGAGTGAATATATGCCAGTCACAATCTCCCAATTCATCCCTTCACTCCTTCTCCCTTGGTAACCAGAAGTTTGATCTCTACATCTGTGACTCTACTTTCAAGTGGTATTACATTATATTTAGTATTATACTTATTGTCCTCTTTCTTACTTCCCTCTGTGTGACATTCTCTAAGTCCATCCACATCCACATCTCAAGAAACGACATGATTTTATTTTTTTTCTGTGACTAGCATTCCATTGTGTATATATATATATATATATATATATATATATATATACATATACATATACATATATACCACATCTTCTTTATCCATTCCTCTGTCAATGGGCATTTGGGAAGTTCCTTGTGCTGGCAACTGGAAATAGTGCTGCAATGGACATAAGAGTGCATGCATCCTTTTGAACGATGAAGTTTTTTTCTGATTATATGCCTAGCAATGGGATTATTGGATCATATGGTATCTCTATTTTTAACTGTTTTTTTTTTAAAGAACCTTCATATTGTTCTCCATAGTGGTTGCAGCAATTTATATCCCCACCAACAGTGTAGGAGTGTTCCCTTTTCTCCACACCCTCTGCAGCATTTACTGTTTATATAATTTTGATAGCAACCACTCAGTTTTCTGTGAGGTGAAAACTCATTTTAATTTTGATTTACATTTCCCTAATAATAATGTTGAACATCTTTTAATGTTTTTTGGCCATCTATATGTCTTCTATGGAAAAATGTATATTTCGGTCTTCCACCCAGTTTTTGACTGGGTTGTTCATATGTTTGGTATTGAGCTGTATGAGCTGTTTGTTTATTTGGGAGAACAATTTATTGTTGGTTGTTTGATTTGCAAATATTTCCTCTCATTGTGAGTGTTGTCTTTTCATCCTGTTTATGGTTTCATCGTGGTACAAAAGCTTTTAAATTTAATTAGGTCCAATTTGTTTATTTTTGCTTTTATATTCATTATTCTAGGAGGTGGACATAAGAAATACTTGCTGAGATTTATGCTGGAGTGTTCTATCTATATTTCCCTGTAAGAGATTTATAGTATCTGCCTCTTCATTTATGTTTTTAATCCATTTTGAGGTTTTTGTGTGTGTATGGTGTCAAGGATGGGCTTCCCAGGTGGCTCAGTGGTAAAGAATCCACCTGCTAATGCAGGAGACAGGAGATGCAGGTTTGATCCCAGGTGTGGGAATATCCCCTGGAGTAGGAAATAACAACCCACTTCAGCATTCTTGCCAGGGAAATTCCACACAGAGAGGAACCTGGTGGATTAGAATCCATGGGATCACAAAGAATCAGACACTAATGAGCACATGGTGTTAGGGAGTGCTCTAATTTAATTCTTGGACATGTGGTTTTCCAGCTTTCCCAGGACTACTTATTGATGAGACTGTCTTTTTCCCATTGTGTATTCTTTTCATAGATTAGATGGGCATAGGTGCCTGGCTTTATTTCTTGACTTTGGTTCCATTGATCTGTATCTCTGTTTTTCTGTAAGCATCCCACTTTTTTGTTGTTGATGATGACTGTAGCTTTGTATAGTCTGAGATCAAGGGGCCTGAATCCTCCAGGAATCTTCTTTCTCAAGATTGTTTAGGCTACTCAGTCTTTTGTGTTTCCATATGAAGTGTAAAATTGTAATTCTGTGAAAAATGCCTTTGGTAATTTAATTGGGATTGCACTGAATCTGTAGATTGCTTTGGGCAGCATAGTCATTTTTACAATATTGATTCTTCAAAACTAAGAATATGGCATATCTCTCCATCTATTTGTGTTTACTTTGACATTTTCATCAGGATTTTTCTGAAATTTATTTTTAATTGGAGGATAATGGCTTTACAATATTCTGTTAGTTTCTGCCATACATCAACATGAATCAGTCATAGGTATACATACATCCCATCTCTCTTGAACCTCATGCTACCTTCCACCCCAGCCCACTCCTTTATGTTGTCAGAGACCACCAAGTTTGAGTTCTCTGAATCATACAGCAAATTCCCACTGGCTATCTCTTCTACATATCATAATGTACATTTTTCAGTGTTATTCTTTCAATTCTTGCCTCCCTCTCCTTCACCCACTGTGTCCACCAGTCTGTTATTTATGTCTGCATATCCATTGCTTCCCTGAAAAATAGGCTTATCAGTGTCATCTTTTTAGATTTCATATATATATATATATGTTAATATATAACATTTATTTTTCTCTTTCTTACTTACTTCACCCTGTGTAGGGCTTCCCAGGTGGTGCTACAAGTAAGGAATTGGCCTGTCAATGCAGGAGACGCAAGAGACCTGAATTTAATCCCTGAGTCCAGAAGATCCTCTGAAGAAGGAAATGGAACCCCATCCAGTATTCTTGCCTGGAAAATTGCATGTACAGAGGAGCCTGGTGGGCTAGTCTATAGCATCCCAAAGAGTCAGACACAACTGAGCACAAGTATCTCATCTCTCTCACTCAGTATAATAGGCTCTAAGTTTGTCTACCTCATTAAAGAGAATCAAATATGTTCCTTCTTATGTCTGAGTAATATTCCTTTGTATGTATGTATCAAAACTTCTTTATCCATTCATCTGCCAATGGACATCTAGGTTGCTTCCATGTCCTGGCTATTGTAAGTAGTATTGGAATGACTGGGGTACATGTGTCTCTTTCAATAGTGGTTTTCTCAGGGCATATGCCCAGAAGTGGGATTGCAGTGTCATACGGTATTTTAGGGCTTCCCAGGTAGCTCAGCTGGTAAAGAATCCAGCTGCAATTCAGGAGACCCCAGTTCAATTCCTGGGTCAGGAGGAACCCTGTGCTTGGGCTTCACTGGTGGCTCAGACAGTAAATAATCTACCTGCAATGGGGGAGAACTGGGTTCGTTCCCTGGTCTGGGAAGATCCCCTGGAGGAGGGCATGGCAACCCACTCCAGTATTCTTGCCTGAAGAATCCCCATGGACAGAGGAGGCTGGCAGGCTTCAGTCTATGGGGTTGCAAAGAGTCAGACATGACTGTGCAACTAAGCACAGAACAGCATGGTAGTTTTATTCTTCGATTTTAAGGAATTTCTATACTGTTCTCCATAGTGGCTATATCAACTTACATATTCACTGAGAGGGCAAGAGGGTTCCTTTTTCACCACACTCTTCACCATTTATTGTTTGTAGATTTTTTTGATGATGGCCTCTCTGGCCATTTTAAGGTGATAGATCATTGTAGTTTTGATTTGCATTACTCTAACAATGAGCAATGTTGAGCATCTTTTCATGTGTTTATTAGCCATCTGGCTTATCCATGTTTGCTATATCTTCTTTGGGTAAATGTCTGTTTAGGTCTTTTGCCCACTTTTTGATTGGTTTGTTTGTTTTTCTGGTATTGAACTGCATGAGCTGCTTGTATATTTTGAAGATTAATTCTTTGCCAGTTTTTCAATTGCTATTAATTTCTCCCATTCAGAGGATTGTCTTTTCACCTTGCTTAGAGTTTCCTTCATTGTGTAAAAGCTTTTAAGTTTAGTTAAGTCCCATTTGTTTAATTTTGCTTTTATTTCCATTACTCAAGGAGATAGATCATAGAGGATCTTGCTGTGACTTATGACATAGAGTGTTCTGCCTATGTTTTCCTCTAAGAGTTTTATAGTTTCTGATCTTACATTCATATCTCTAACCCATTTTGAGTTTATTTTTGTGTGTGGTGCAGGAGGTGTTCTAATCTCTTTCTTTTGCATGTAGTTGACCAGTTTTCTGAGGACCACTTGTTGAAGAGACTGTCTTTTTTCCACTGTATATTTTTGCCTCCTTTGTCAAAGATAAGGTGCCCAAAGATGCATGGGTTTATCACTGAGCTTTCTGTCTTGTTCCATTGGTCTACATTTCTGCTTTTCTGCTGGTACCATACTGTCTTGATTACTGTAGCTTAGTAGTATAGTCTGAAGTCATGAAGGTTAATTCCTCCAGTTCTATATTTCTTTGTCAAGGTTGCTTTTGATATTCAGGATCTTTTGCATTTCCACACAAATTGTGAAAGTTTTTGTTCTAGTTTTATGAAAAATATAATTGGTAGTTTGATAGGAATTACATTGAATCTGTAGATTGCCTTGGGTTTTATAGTCATTTTCACATTATTGATTCTTGCAATCCAAGAACACGGTTTATCTATCCATCTGTTTGTGTCATCTCTGATTTCTTTCATCAATGTTTTAAGAGTTTCTTCATAAGTTCTCTCTCTTTGGGTAGGTTTATTCCCAGGCATTTTGTTCTCTTTGTTGCAATGGTGAATGGGATTATTTCTTTAAATTCTATTTATCATGTTTCTTTGTTAGTGTATAGGAATGAAGGAATTTTTGTGTATTAATTTTATATCATGCAACTTTACTTTTTCTAGAGAGTTCATTATCATAAATGGATGTTGAATTTTGTCAAAAGCTTTCTCTGCATCTATTGAGATAATCTTATGGTTTTTTAATCTTTCAATTGGTTAATATGATGTATCATATTGATTGATTTGCATCTATTGAAAAATCCTTGCATTAATGGGACAAAGCCCACTTAATCATGACCCATGATTCTTTTAATGTGTTGTTAGATTCCATTTGCTAGAAATTTGTTGAGAGTTTTGCATCTATGTTCTTCAATGATATTGGCCTGTAGTTTTCTTTTTTATGTGTGGCATTTTTATCTGTTTTCGGTATCAGGTTGATGGTGGCCTAGAAGAATATGTTCAGGAATTTTTCTTTCTCTGCAATTTTCTGGAAGAGTTTGAGAATTTCAGTGTTAGCTCTTCTGTAAACATTTCATAGAATTCGCCTGTGATGCTATCAGGTCCTGGGTTTTTGTTTGTTGGAAAATTTTGATTATAGTTTTGATTTTTGTGTTTTTGATTGGTGATTTCTTCCTGGTTCAGTTTTGGAAGGTTATACTTTTCAAAAAAAATCTTTCCATTTCTTCCAGATTGTCCTTTAATTGGAATACAGTTGCTCATAGTATTCTGTTATGATCCTTGGTATTTCTGTGTTATCTGTTTTAACTTCTCCTTTTCATTTCTAATTTTATTGATTTGAGTCTTCTCTCTTTATTTCATTGATGAGTCTGGTTAATGATTTGTGAATTTTGTTTATCTTGTCAAAGAATCAGCTTTCAGTTTTATTGATCTTGGCTGTTGTCTTCTTTATATCTTTTTCATTTATTTCTGCTCTAATTTTTTTTTTATGTCTTTCCTTCTACTAACTTTTGTGGCTTTTGTTCTTTTTTTAGTTGCTTTAGGTGTAATGTGAAATTATCTATTCTATATTTTTCCTTTCTCTTGAAGTAGACTTGTATTGCTATAAATTTCCCTCTGAGCACTGCCCCCCCGCAACATCCCATATGTTTAGATTTGTCGTATTTTCATTGTCATTGTTTCTAGGTATATTTTGATTCCCTTTTTGGTTTCTTCAGTGATCTGTTGGTTATTCGGAAGTGTATTGTTTAGCCTCCATGTCTTTGTAGTTTTTATAGTTTTTTTCCCCCCTATAGTTGATATCTAATCTTATAGTGTTGTGGTCAGAAAAGGTGATTGAAATGATTTCAGTTTTTAAAAGTGTGACCCAAGTTCTAATCTATCCTGGAGAAAATTCTATGTACACTTGAAAAATGTGAAATCTATTGTTTTTGGATGAAATGCCCTGTAAATATTAATCAGCTCCAAATGATCCATGTATCATTTAAAGTTTGTGTTTCCTTTTTAATTTTCTGTCTTGATGATCTGTCTGTTGGTTTGAGTGGGGTATTAAATCTCCTACTGTTAGTGTATTATTGTCGATTTCCCCTTTATTAGTTGTTAGCATTTGCCTTATGTATTGAGGTGTTCCTGTGTTTGGTGCATAAATATTTACAATTGTTATATCTTTGTGGATTGATCCCTTGAATGTAATGTTCTTCCTTGTCTCTTATAATGGTCTTTATTTTAAGGTCTATTTTATCTGATATGAGTATAGCTACTCCCACTTACTTTTGATTTATGTTTGCATGAAATATGTGTTTTCCAGCTCCTCACTGTCAGTCTGTCTATATCCCTACATCTAAGTTTGGTCTTTTGCAGAGAGCCTATGTAGGGTTTTTTACTTTCGTATCCATTCTGCCAATCTTTGTCTTTTGGTTAGAGCAATTAGTCCGTTTACATTACCATTTATTGTTTTGGGTTTGTTTTTGTAGGCCTTTTCTTTCTCTTGTGTTTCCTATGTAGAGAAGTTCCTTTAGTATTTGTTGTAAAGCTGAATTACAACTTTACAGTGGTGGTGGCAGTGCTGAATTCTCTTAATTTTTGCTTGTCTATAAAGCTTTTGATTTCTCCTTTGAATGAATGAAATCCTTGCTGGTAGAGTAATCTTGGTTGTAGGTCTTTTTCCTTTCATCACTTTAAGTATATCATGCTACTTCCTTCTTGCCTGGAAAGGTTCTGTTAAATGATCACGTTACTCTTATAAGGATTCCCTTGTATATTATTTGCTGATTTTCCATTTCTGCTTTTAATATTTGTTCTTTGTGTTTGATTTTTGTTGGTTTGATTAAGATGTGTCTTGGTGCATTTCTTCTTCAATTTATCCTTTATGGGGCCCTCTG
Organism: Moschus berezovskii; assembly: GCF_049115385.1. Lineage (NCBI taxonomy): Eukaryota > Metazoa > Chordata > Mammalia > Artiodactyla > Moschidae > Moschus > Moschus berezovskii. The sequence goes on along the minus strand of NC_142488.1, from coordinate 59,432,171 downwards.
GAATCCTTGGACTTGGGTGATTAATTCCTTTCTCATTTTAGATAAGTTTCTACTATAATCTCCTCAAATATTTTTTCTTGCTTTTTCTATTGTCTTTTTCTTCTGGGACTACTATGATTCGAATGTTTTTTGCAATTAATGTTATCCCAGTGGTCTCTGAGAATGTCCTCATTTCTTTTTATTCATTTTTCTTTATTCTGCTTTGTTTGAGTTATTTCCAGCATTATATCTTCCAGCTCATTTACCCATTCTTATGCTTCAGTGACTCTGCTATGTGTTCCTTCTAGTGTGTTTTTAATCTCAGTGTTTGTTTTTCATTGCTGGTTGTGTATTCTTTCATTTATCTAAGTCCTTATTAAATATTTTTTTGTATCATCAAAATCTGTGCCTCCAATCTATTTATCTGTGTCTCCATTTCATTTTCAAGGTTTTGGTCATCTTTACTATCACTATATTGAATTCTTTTCAGGTAGACTGCCTATTTTCCTCTTCATTTGTTTGGTTGTGTGTTTTTACCATGTTTGTTCATCTGCTGCTTGTTTTTCTGTCTTTTCATTTTGTTTAATTTGCTGTGCTTTGGGTCACCTTTCTGCTGACTAGAAGGTCAAAGTTCCTCTTACTTGTGGAGTCTGCCCTCCTTAGGTGGTGCTGGACCAGTGCCTTGTGAAGGTTTCCTGATTGATGGCACTTGTACCTATATTCTCGTGAGTGGAGCTGGATCTTGTCTCTCTGGAGGGTAGTGCTGTGTCCAGTAGTGAGTTTTGGGGTGTCTAGGTGTCTATGGGTTTGTTATGGCTTTAGGCAGCTTGTCTGCTAATGTAAAGTTTTGTGCCCTTGTTTTGCTAAAGGATTGCATGGGACATTCAGCACTGCAGCTTGCTGGCCTTTGGATGGGGCCTTGTCTTATTGTTGAGGTGGAGGCCTTTGGGAAAGCCCTCACAAATTAATATTTCATGGGTTAGGAGTTCCCTGGTGATTCAGAGTCCTGTAGTCTGGTCTCCCATGTCAGGAGTTCAGACCCAACTCCCTACTGTAGCACCAAGATGTCATAGGCCACACAGCACAGAAGACAATACCCCAAGACTATTGGTGAAAGCAACACACAATAGCCCAGAATACCTAAAGACACTCACACCAAAATCCTCCAATATTTCTAGGAAAGTCTCTGGACCTGTTGTTAGCAGTGTGGGGTCAACTCAGTCTCAAATCTGGCCTTACTCCAGCTTGTACTTGCTCTCAAAGTCCACAGTTGTCCCTAAAGTCCACAATCTCAAGCTGATTGTGGATATTTAATACACTGCCCTTGCCACTACAGTAACTAATTCCATTTCTCTTTTTCGGTCACACATTCCCTAGTGTTCTGGTTTGGTTTGGGGCCTGGCTCTGCTTGTAGGCTGTCCTCCAATGTTTGCTCCTGAGGAAAGAAGGGCCAAAGTTTGAGGCTTATTAGGGCTCTCTTGTTCACTCGGACTGGGGAGAGGGAGTGATAAGGCAGCTGCAATTGAGATGTACCAATGAGTGCCTCCAGTGGTAGAAACTTGCCAGTTGTTGTTAGTCTGAGGTGGGTTGTGCACTCTTCCAGAGGATTTGGCCCAATGTTGTGGGTCCCCAGGAAAATCCAAACTTATTGGGGCTCCCAGGAAGTTGTTGGCAGTAACCTGTGTATAATCACAGATTGGTGGCAGCTGCCACCTCTGGGGTCAGGATCACAAAAGTGGCATTTTGTCTGCTGCCTCAGGCACTTTCACTGGCTTTGACAATGGCTAGTTGTTTACGTTTGCTGCTCTGGGTTGTAAATTGCAAGTCACTTCTAATTCTACTGCTGGCTCTCCTACCGGTTTTTCTGGTTTTGGTGGCCACCAGGGCACACAGCCACTGTGAATGTGTGTGGAAATAAAGTGTCCCAATGACAATGATATCCTGCCTCTCTGTGACACCCAGTCTTTTCCCTGGATTCCTTCAGCTGTTGTACTAGCCCCCTCAGAGTATCTTCATGCCAGTCAACCATGGTCCTCTCCCTGGGGTCTGATACCCGAGCCTGAGCCTTGGCACTCTGTGCTCCACCTTCTCCTATGTGCACAAGCATGTGAGCCACTTCTCAGGTGGAAGTGCTGTTCAGAAACAAACTCTTTGGTGAATTCTCTTCATTTTGTCTTCTGGGAACCTTCTGTTGTGCTCCTCTCTGAGGTTCTGAAGTTCCTTCCTGTCCTTACTTGTGAAGGGGTTTCTGAGTTTGTGAAAATTTTCTCCTTCATGACTCCCTCCCCAGGGTGCAGGTCCCTGTCCAGAAATACTTTTTCTCCTTTTTTATCTTCATCTTTTGCCCTACCTTTTTCTAAAAAGATTGACTTGCATTTTTGGAAGTCTAGGTTCTTCTACTAGTGTTCTGAAGGTGTATTGTAAGAGTTGTTTCATATGCAGATGAATTTCTGATGTATTTATGGGGAAGAAAGTGATCTCCCTGTCTTATTCCTCTACCATCTTCCTTTCTCCCCTCATCAGTATCTTATAGTTTTCTGAGTACTGGTCTTCTGTGTCTTCAGGTAGGATTATTCCTCAGTATTTTGCTGTTGTTATTGCAGTGGTAAATGGTATTGTTTCCTTAATTTCTCTTTCTGTTCTTTCATTGCTAGTGTATAGGAATGTAGGATACATTTGTGCATTAATTTTGTATTCTGCAAATTTACCAGATTCTTAGAGTAGCACCAGTATTTTTCTAGTTGCCTCCTTAGGATTTTCTGTGCATGGTATCATGTCATCTGAAAACAGTGACAGTTTTGCTTTTTCCTTTCCAATTTTGATTCCTTTTTTTTTTTTCTTCTATGATTGCTAAGGTTAAGACATCCAAATCTATTGGGTTGGCCAAAAACTTTGTTCAGAATTTTCTGTAAGATGTAACTGAAAAACCTGAACAAACGTCTTGGAAAACACAACATGTTGAATAACAGTGGTAAGAACAGATATCCTTGTCTTGTTCCTGACATTAGAGAGAATGCTTTCAGTTTTTTACCATTGTGAATGATTGTTACTGCTAGTCTGTCATATATGTTCTTAATTATATTGAAGTAGTTTCCCTCTATGCCCACTTTCTGGAGAGTTTTTATCATAACCTAGATATTTTTAAAATTTCCTCTTTGATTTCGTCATTAATCCATTGGTTGCTTTGTAGCATACTCTTTAGCCTCCATGTGTTTGTGTCTTTTATAGTTTTCTTTTTCATGTTGTTGATTTCAATCTCATAGCATATTAGTTGGAAAAGATGCTTGATGTGATTTCAATTTTCTAAAATTTACCAAAGCTTGATTTGTGACCCAGGATGTGGTCTGTCTATCCTGAATATCTAATAGGATATCCTAGATATCATGTTTCATGTGCACTTGAGAAGAAAGCTTATTCTACTGCTTTCAGGTGGAATGTTTTATAAATTTCAATTAAGTTATCTGGCCTAATGTGTCATTTAAGGCTTCTGTTTCCTTATTACATTTCAGTCTGAGTGATCTGTCCATTGGCATAAGTGAGGTGTTAATGTTCCCCACTATTGTTGTGTTACTGTTGCTTTCCCCTTTTACGGTTGTTAGTCTTCCCTGTATTTATTGAGGTTCTCCTTGCTGGGTGCAAAATATTTACAATTGTTATATCTTCTCTTTGGATTGATCCCTTGATTATTATGTAATGTCTTTCCTTGTCTTTTTAAATCTATTTTGTCTGCTGTGAGTATTGTTCCTCCAGTTTTCTTTTGATTTCCATTTGCATGTAGTATCTTTTTCCATCCCCTCACTTGTAGTCTGTATGTGTTCCTACGTTGGAAGAGGGTCTCTCATAGATAATGTATATGTCGTCTTACTTTAGTGGGGTTTTAGGTTAGATTATTTAATTCATTTAAATTTAAGGTAATTATTGAGGTGTTTATTCACATTACCATTTCCTCAAATGTTTTGGGTTTATTTTTATGGGTCTTTGTATTTCTCTTGCTTTTCCTTCCTAGAGAAGTTACTTTATCATTTATTGCAATGCTGGTTTGGTGTTGCTGAACTGTCTTAACTTTTGCTTGTCTGTAAAGCTTTTGATTTTTCCATCAAATCTAAGTGAGAGCCTTGCTGATTAGAGTAATTTTTCTGTTGTTTTCTCCCTTTCATTATTTTAAATATATCCTGCCCCACCCTTCTGGAATGCAGTTTCTGCTGAAAAATCAGCTAATAACCTTATGGTCATTTCCTTGTATATTTGTTGCTTTTCCCTCGATGTTTTTAATATTTTTTCTTTGTATTTATTTTTTTGTTGTTTTATTAATATGCACCTTGGCATGTTTCTCCTTGGATTTATCCTGTTTCTGACTCTCCTATACTTCCTGGACTTGGGTGACTATTTCCTTTCCCATGTAAAGGAATTTTTAAGCTATAATCTGTTCCAATAGTTTCTCAGACTTTTTTGTTTCTCTTTTTCTTACTGAACTTCTGTAATTCAAATGTTGGTGGGTTTAATGTTGTCCCAGAAGTCTCTGGGACTGTCCTCATTTTCATTCTTTTCTTTTTATTCTGCTCTGTGGCAATTATGTCCACCATTTTATTTTTCTGCTTACTTCTTCTACCTCACTTAGTTTGATATTGATTACTTCTAGTGCATTTTTCAATTCATTTATTGTGTTGTTTATCACTGTTTGTTTGCTTGTTTGTTTTTCTAGGTCCTTGTTAAATAGTTCTTATATCTTCTCAATGCTTTCATTTTATTTTTGAGATATTGGATCACCTTTACTACCAGTATTCTGAATTTTTCAGGTAGGTTGCCTATATTCTCATTTATTTGTTCTTGTGAGTTTTTACCTTGTTCCTTCATCTTCAATAAATTTCCCTGTCATCTCATTTTGTCTAAGTTACTATGTTTGTGGTTTCCTTTCCATAGGTAGGGTTGTAGTTCCTCTTACTTCTGCTATCTTGTAGCTAAGTTTGTTCAGGGGTTTATGTTTGCTTCCAGGTATAATGGGTTGGTACCTGGCCTCTAGTAGGTGGAGCTGAGTTTTGTTCCTCTGATGGGCCATGTATTCTCAGGGTGTGTGTTTTGGGGTGTCCATAAGTTTAGTATAAATTTTTGCAAGCTGTTTGCTGATGGGTTGAATTGTATTCCTGTCTTTCTGGTTGTTTGGCCTGAGGCGACCAACACTGGAGCTTGCAGGCACTTGTGTGGAACTGAGTCTTGAGTACATCCAGGAAAGCTAACGTATATTAATAATTCTTGGGGCTGGGACTTGGTGCTCCTACTCTTGGAGCTAAGGCTAAACCCCTTCCCAGGGAACCAAGAACCTGCAAGCCATGCATCATGGCCAAAAAATAAAAGGGAAAAGAAAACAAACAGATGATCAAAATCCCCAAGACAAATAACAAAAACAATCAAACAATAATCAAGACAAATAGTAAAAGTAAAATCAATAGAAGCTAAACAAGAAACACCCCCAAAAAAACAAAAAAAAAAAATTAAGGAGTCAAAGAAAATATAAAATAGGAAAACAACCAACCAAATAGAACTCAAAACCCAAGACAAACAATAAAAGCAAAACTAACAAGAAAAAAAAAAAACAAAAACCAAAAGTAAACTTAAAAGAAATGCAAAGAAAACAGAAAGGAAACACTAAAGAATGATCAAAAAAAGGTAAAGGCAAAGCAAAAAAAAAAAGAAAAAAAAACCTGAAGAGAAGAAAAAAGTTTAAAAGAACGAATGAAAACATGAATAAACCTAAAAAACATAAAAGTAAAATTAAAAAAAATTAAACTAAGCATAAATTAAAAAAAATAAAATAAATTAATTAACAAATTTTGTTGTTGTTGTTGTTGTTGGAGCTTCCACTGTCAGTCTCCTTCCTCTAATGGTGAAACACAGCTGACCCCCACCCTTCCACAATGCCCTCTAATACTTCTAGGTATATCTCTGAATCCCCTCTGTGCATTGTGGAGGTAATCTCAGACTCTGTCCTGGCCCAACTGCCATATATCAGTTCAGTTCAGTTCAGTTCAGTCACTCAGTAGTGTCTGATTCTTTGCGACCCCATGAATCACAGCACGCCAGGTCTCCCTGTCCATCACCAACTCCCGGATTTCACTAAAACTCATGTCCATCGAGTCGGTGATGCCATCCAGCCATCTCATTCTCTGTTGTCCACGTCTCCTTCCGCCCCCAATCCCTCCCAGCATCAGAGTCTTTTCCAGTGAGTCAACTCGTTGCATGAGGTGGCCAAAGTATTGGAGTTTCAGCCTCAGCATCAGTCCTTCCAATGAACATCCAGGATTGATCTCCTCTAGAATGGACTGGTTGGATCTCCTTGCAGTCCAAGGGACTCTCAAGAGTCTTCTCCAGCACCACAGTTCAAAAGCATCAATTCTTCAGCGATCAGATTTCTTCACAGTCCAACTCTCACATCCATACATGATCACTGGAAAAACCATAGCCTTGACTAGACGGACCGTTGTTGGCAAAGTAATGTCTCTGCTTTTTAATATACTATCTAGGTTGGTCATAACTTTCCTTCCAAGGAGTAAGCATCTTTTAATTTCATTGCTGCAATCACCATCTGCAGTGATTTCAGTTCAGTTCAGTTCAGTCGCTCAGTCGTGTCCGACTCTTTGCCACCCCATGAATCACAGCACGCCAGGCCAATGATTTTGGAGACCCCCAAAATAAAGTCTGACATTGTTTCCACTGTTTCCCCATCTATTTGCCATGAAGTGATGGGACCAGATGCCATGATCTTAGTTTTCTGATTGTTGAGCTTTAAGCCAAATTTTTCACAATCCTCTTTCACTTTCATCAAGAGGTTTTGAGTTCCTCTTCACTTTGTGCCATAATGGTGGTGTCATCTGCATATCTGAGGTTATTGATGTTTCTCCCAGCAATCTTGATTCCAGCTTGTGCTTCTTCCAACCCAGCGTTCCTCATGATGTACTCTGCATATAAGTTAAATAAGCAAGGTGACAATAAACAACCTTGACGTACTCCTTTTCCTATTTGGAACCAGTCTGTTGTTCCATGTCCAGTTCTAACTGTTGCTTCCTGACCTGCATACAGGTTTCTCAGAGGCAGGTCAGGTGGTCTGGTATTCCCATCTCTTTCAGAATTTTCCACAGTTTATTGTGATCTACATAGTCAGAGGCTTTGGCATAGTCAATGAAGCAGAAATAGATGTTTTTCTGGAACTCTCTTGCTTTTTCCATGATCCAGCAGATGTTGGCAATTTGATCTCTGGTGCCTCTGCTTTTTCTAAAACCTGCTTGAACATCTGGAAGTTCACGCTTCACATATTGCTGAAGCCTGGCTTAGAAAATTTTGAGCATGACTTTACTAGCGTGTGAGATGATTGCAAGTGTGTAGTAGTTTGAGCATTCTTTGGCATTGCCTTTATTTGGGATTCGAATGAAGACTGACCTTTTCCAGTCTTGTGGCCACTACTGCATTTTCCAAATTTGCTGGCATATTGAGTGCAGCACTTTCACAGCATCATCTTTCAGGATTTGAAATAGCTCAACTGGAATTCCATCACCTCCACTAGCTTTGTTCCTAGGGATTCTTTCTAAGGCCCACATTCCAAGATGTCTGGCTCTAGATGAGTGATAACGCTATCGTGATTATCTTAGTCGTGAAGATCTTTTTTGTACAGTTCTTCTGTGTATTCTTGCCACCTCTTCTTAATATCTTCTGCTTCTGTTAGGTCCATACCATTTCTGTCCTTTATCGAGCCCATCTTTGCATGAAATGTTCCCTTGGCATCTCTAATTTTCTTGAAGAGATCTATTGTTTTTCCTATTCTGTTGTTTTCCTCTATTTCTTTTCATTGATCACTGAGGAAGGCTTTCCTATCTCTCCTTGCTATTCTTTTGAACTCTGCATCCAGATGCTTTTATCTTTCCTTTTCTCCTTTGTTTTTCACTTCTCTTCTTTTCACAGCTATTTGTAAAGCCTCCTCAGACAGCCATTTTGCTTTTTTGCATTTGTTTTCCATGGGAATGATCTTGGTCCTTGTCTCCTGTACAATGTCACGAACCTCCGTCCATAGTTCATCAGGCACTCTATCTATCAGATCAAGTCCCTTAAATCTATTTCTCACTTCCACTGTGTAATCATAAGGGATTTGTTTTATGTAATATCTGAATGGTCTAGTGGTTTAAGTTCACTTTGGCAGTGACTATTCTTCATCAGTCAGTTCATTTTAAGATTATGGATAATTCAGCTTGTAATATCTTTGGGTAAGTGTGGCTTGCTATTTTCTCTATTTTGACAAAACTGCTTCCTGAGATGTGCTGACTGGGAACTGTTGGATAGGACTATCGCCTTGGTTACCTGGTCAAACATGGTTGTAAGATGAGCTCCATAGTTACCTGGACTCTCTGGTCAACCTTCCTAATCAGGAGGCATTGGATGCTATAATTAGCAGTCAGGAAGGGATATAAATTTGCTTCCTTTCCTGGCAATGTGTTACTAATGGTTCCATAGCTATTATGGCTCAATGACTGGATTCCTGAATCAAGCAATGCTGTCCACCATAATCCCTGGCCTGACAAATAAATCAATTTAGTTCTGCCGATGGACAGTGTCACTAGTTGGGCTCCCTGCTCAGGATCCTTTTAACTGTAAGATGGGCTTGTTTGACTTCATTGTTAGTTGTGGCTGGAGGTTATAGTTATTCATAAGTACCACATCAAATTTTCTTCATAGCTTTGATACGATCATAGAACAATTACCCAGCTGGGATAACTAGTCTGTTAGTGTTCTGAATCATGCAGAATTTCTGGCTGCATTCTGCAGACAGTAAAAGGTCACTGATTTGGCTATTCAGGGTGAACAGAGCTGCTGGCCTATCTCTCTGCTTTGGCATTGCCATAATTAGGGGTGGAGAATGGGCCACACAGCCTCACTGGTCCTCTGGCAAGGCTACCTGGCCAGACTGGATTGTAGGTTACATTCAGCTGTAGATGGAGCTTTTAATCCACTTCTTTGTTGAGAGAAGGCCACAGAAAAGGTTCCTCAGCCAGTGTGACTCATTGGTTGGTGATCTGGATCAAGCAGAACTACCACGGGACTCCCTGGACAGTTAGGTACACTGGCTTGTCTCTGCAGATGAATAGAATCACTGACTGGGATTCCTATTAGAGCATCATTGTAAGTGAGGCTATAGGATAGGCTATGAAGTTTCCTAGATGGTCTGAGTAGGCTTCTTGTTTGGATAGGGCTAAAGGTGGTATTTAGTAATAAAGAAGCCTACAAATTAGCTTCCCATGCCTGGCTTCTAAGGCCTGAATGGATTATTGGATGAATTAGGCAGAACTGTACATGGAATTAGGCAGAACTAGAAAGAATTCTGTACATGAATTAGGCAGAACTGTACATGGAACTCGTAAGCTATATGGGTTCAATAGTGGTCTCTGTAGACAGAAAGATTGGTGGCTGGGATCTCTATTCTGTCCCCCCTTTGAGGAAGAATGCCATCTGCCAAACTCCAAGTGCTGATTGTTTCTCTATCCCAGTTGGATCTCCATCATTCAAGTTCTACAGATGCTCCAATGGTCCCATGGTCCCTGTAAAGTGAAAAAACAAGTGGGCCTTCTGGGAAACAATGCCACAATGCTTTGAAAGCTAGAGGTTAACTTGAGGTTCTTTCATCTAACAAGAGAAATTGTGACCCTCCGGGGAGGGGCAGTGGTGGTCCTCTCAGTGTGTTGCTGTTCTTTTCTAGAAAGGGAATTATGTGATTAGAGTGTAGTTATTTGCCTTACTGTTTTAATGTGGTCTTCCTCAGTCTCTGTGATCCAGGAAGAGTTTTTCATCCTCACCCTCATGTTCTGGGATTTTCACAATGAGGTCTTGTCTATAAATGATTGCTAGTTAGTTTTCATGTGAGGAGAACTGAAGTTGGCAATGACTTATATTGTCATGATGATGACATACTCCTCTATGATATATTTTTTAACCTTACCTTCGGTTTTTATTCTATTCCTTTGAGATTGTACTAGTACCATACAATAATAATACAGTCGTGTTAAATATATTTTAATATCTGATAAGAAATACTCTTATTCATCTTTCATCTGGAAATATGGTATTCATCCTTATTTATTAATTTTTCATTATGTCATTCACAATTTTGTACCTTGTTTATGTAGTTCCTACACATATCACATAAAGTTTATGCCATCATATTTTCTAGTGTTCACTGATATTATGAATAGATTATTTCTTGATACATTTTCTAACTGGTTATTTCTAGTGTAAAAAAGAAGGTATTAGCTTGTTAAAATTTTTATTTGTTAAACATTGCAGTTTATCTACTACTATTGGCAAGAATCTGTTAGAAGAAAGTAGTAGCCCTCATAGTCAACAAAGGAGTCCAAAAACAGTAAGTAGGTGCAGTCTCAAAAAACAACTGAATGATCTAGGTCTTTTTCCAAGCAAACCATTCAACATCACAGTAAACCAAATCTATGCTCCAAGTATTAATGCCAAAGAAGGTGAAGCTGATCAGTTCTTGAGGACCTACAAGACTTTTAGGAACTAACACCAAAAAAAGATGTCCTTTTCATTATAGGGGACTACAATGAATAAGTAGGAAGTGAAGAGGAAGCTGGAATAGCCAGCAAGTTTGGCCAAAATCAAATCCCCTATGATAATACAGATTAGGTAACCAATAAATTCAAGGGATTAGATCTGGTAGATAGAGTGCATGAAAAACTATGGGAAGAAAGTTATAACATTGTATGGAGGCAATGACCAAAACCATCCCAAAGAAAAAGAAATGCAAGGAGGAAAATTGGTTGTCTGAAGAGGCTTTACAAAGAGCTGAGAAAAGAAGTGAAAGGCAAAGGAGAAAGGCAGAATAGACTCAACTGAATGCAGAGTTCTACAGAATACGAAGGAGAGATAAGAAAGCTTTCTTAAATAAACAATACAAAGAAATAGAGGAAAACAACAGAATGGAAAACAGTAGAGATCTCTTCAAGAAAATTGGAGATATCAAATGAACATTTCATACAAGGATGGGCACAATAATAGACAGAAATGGTAAGAACCTAACAGAAGCAGAAGACATTAAGAAGAAGTGGCAAGAATATACAGAAATTGATGCAAGAAAGGTCTTAATGACCTGGATGACCGCAATGGTTGCTCACTCATCTAGAACCAGACATCCTGGAGTGTGAAGTCAAATGGGCATTAGGAAGCATTATTACAAACAAAGCAATAGTACTTGGAGGGGATGGAATTCCAGCTGAGCTACTAAAAATCGTAAAGGATGATGCTGTTAAAGTGTTACACTTAGTATGCCATCTGCTGCTGCTTCTAAGTCGTGTCAGTCTTGTCCGACTCTGTGCGACCCCATAGATGGCAGCCCACCTGGATCCCCCATCCCTGGGATTCTCCAGGCAAGAATACTTGAGTCGGTTGCCATTTCCTTATCCAGCAAATTTGGAAAATTCAGCAGTGGCCACAGGACTGGAAAAGGTCAGTTTTCATTCCAATCCCAAAGAAGGGCAATGCCAAAGAATGTTCAAACAAGTGCACGATTGTGCTCATTTCACATTCTAGCAAGATTATGCTCAAAATCCTCTAAGCTAGCCTTCAGAAGTACATGAATTGAAAATTCCAGATGTACAAGCTTGATTTAGAAAAGACGGTGGAACTAGAGATCAAATTGCTCTCATTCACTGGATCATGGAGAAAGCAAAGGAATTCCAGAAAAACATCTACTTATGCTTCATTGGTTATCCTAAAAACTTGACTGTGTGGATCACAAAAAACCGTGGAAAATTCTTAAAGGGATGAGAATACCAGATCACCTTACCTGTCTCCTGAGAAACCTACATGTGGTTCAAGAAGCAACAATTAGAACTTCACATGGAACAACGGACTGGTTCAAAATTGGGAAAGGAGTATGTCAGTGCTCCATACTGTCACCCTGTTTACTTAAATTATATGCAGAGTACATCATGAGAAATGCCATGATGGATAAAGCACAAACCAGAATCAAGATTGCTGGGAGAAATATCAATAACCTCAGACATGCAGATAACACCACCCTTATGGCAGAAGATGAAGATAAACTGAAGAGCCTCTTGACAAAAGTGAAGGAGGAGAGTGTAAAAGCTGGCTTAAAACTCAACATTCAAAAAAAAAAAAATGAAAATCATGGCATCCATGCCCATTACTTCATGACAAATAGATGGGGAAAAATCGGAAACAGTGATGGACTTTATTTTCTTGGGCTCCAACATCACTACAGATGGAGACTGCAGCCATGAAATTAAAAGACCCTTGCTCCTTTGAAGAAAAGCTATGATAAACTTAGACAGTGTATTAAAAATCAGAGACATCATTTTGCAGACAAAGTTTGTATAATCAAAGCTATTATTTTTCCAGCAGTCATGCACAGATGTTAGAGTTGGACCATAAAGATGGCTGAGTGCTAAGGAATTTATGCTTTAAAACTGTAGTGCTGGAGAAGACTCTTTAGAGTCCCTTAGACACAAAGAGATCAAATCAGTCAATCCTAAAGGAAATCAACCCTGAATATTCATAGGAAGGACTGGTGCTGAAGTTCTAATACTCTGGCCATCTGATGTGAAGTGTCGACTCACTGGAAAAGGCCCTGATGCTGGGTAAGATTGAAGGAAGAAGGAGAAGGGGACCACAGAGGATGACACGGTTATATAGCATCACCAATGCAATTGACATGAATTTGAGCACACTCGGGAGATATTGGAGGACAGAGGGGTCTGGCAGTTCAAGGGGTTGCAGTCCATGGGGTCCCAAAGAGTCACACTCGACTTAGTGAGTCAACTACAGCAGTAATGGCTCATAAGTTCTAATAACATATCTGTTTTTTGTTGTTGTTATTAAAAAATTATGTCATCTTTCCTTATCCTCTTATGCTAATTGCTTTAAAATTAAAATAGCTTTATATTATTTTTGTTAAGAATGTTCTCTTAATAATCTTTGTTAAAAATATTCTCTTAATATTCTCTTATATGCTCTTTGTTAAGATCTATTATTAGTAAATCTTATTTTGTTGTTTATAAATCTATATTTTAATCAAGCAATTTAGAATAATGTAGAAGTTAGAAGTTCTTATAGACCACAAGCTTTGTTCGTTGAAGATGACTATTTTGCGTAACTGAAAACTTAAATTAATATTTAGATTAAAATCCCCTTAAATCAGATTTGCTTTTTTTCAGTCAAGTCCAAGGTAATTCAGTGTTATTTTCCTCCCACATTCCCTGGTTTGATTTTATGTTCTAGAAGATTAACAAGGTGGTACATTCTAGGTTGAATAAGCTACCTAGTCTCTAATGGTTGACATCTATAGCCTACTGACTTCTACTGAGAATTGTGGGACCTCAACCAATCTCTTTTCATTGTTCTGAGCAAATTCTCTAGGGTTCTCAGCCTGATCACAATGCTTGTGAAACTTCCCTCGGTTTTAGTATATCTCATGATAAAATTTTCAGCTTTGGCCCTTGAAAACAGGATTCAGTGAGTTTAATTTATGCCCAGTTGCCTAGGCACTCCATGTCAGTAACATTGCTCTCTTATACACCTTTTAAAAAGCAGTGGAAATTGGAACAAACATACATGTTTCTCAGCTGCATAAACCCATTGGGTGTGTTTTGTGTTTCTCTATCTATTTGAGGGATTAGGTTGCTTTGGGACCCTCTCAGCGACACCCCTCCCCCACTGGTCTGTGTCTCTTATTTCCTCTCTGGATCCCTATGTCTAGATTGTTAACTCCCAACACTAGAGTAGGATAACTGGCTCTTATGTCTTTATTCATTCTTCCTAATCTACAGACCTTTTAATGCACAATGATTCTTGGTATTCAAAAGCCTATTTTGAAAACAAAAATAAAAAAAGTAGTTTTTATCACTTGTTATTCTTTTGTGGTCTCCTTTTGGGGCAATAAGATAGTATTTCATAAACACTCTGAAATGGGGGAAATGTTCTAGGGTAACAGGAATTGTAAGGAGTTAAAAATGAGTTTTCTAACAGTAAAATATTGCCATAATATGAATACTTAAGAAGGAAGAGATTCCCTTTACTATCATCACTTTAGTCTTATTCATACTTCTTCACCAGAGTTAACAATTTTAATATATTTCTATATTATCTTTTTCTCTTCTTTTTAAGGGATCCCTCATTGGCTCAGATGGTAAAGAATCTGCCTACAATGTGGGAAATCTGGGTTTGATTTCTGGGTTGGGAAGATCCCCTGGAGAAAGGAATGGAAAGCCACTTCAGTAGTCTTGCCTGGAGAGCCCCTAGGGCACAGGAGCTGGTGAGCCACAGTTCAGGGAGTTGCAAAGAGTTGGACACGACTGAGCAACTAACACTTCCACACACTTCTGGTGACTCAGTAGTAAAGAATCCACCTGCAATGTAGGAGACACAGGAGATGTGGGTTTGATCCCTGGATTGGGAAGATTCCCTGGAGGAGGACATGGCAACCTATTCCAGTATTCTTGTCTGCAGAATCCCACGGACAGAGGAGCCTGGTGGGCTATAGTCCATTGGATCCCAAAGACTCAGACATGAATTGGCAAGCATGCATGCTTTTTAAAATCATTACTATAAATAGAAAAGTGTAATATATATACCTCTAAAACTTATGCTTTTCATGTAAATGGCATATGAATCATTTTCCACTCTAGTTCATATAAGCCAATATTATACTATTTAATGACCACATATACATAATTTGTATAAGCTATAATTTAGTCATTTGCTTATCAGGAGACATTTAGTTAATTCCAGGCTCTTACAATCTAAACATTACTACAGTCTAATAGGGATTCTAGAAGTTTGTAGACTCTAGGCACATCTCTTTTATAATTATTTCTCTGCAGTATCCCAACAACCAACAGCTATGCTGACTGGTCTTTCAATACACACTTGAGACTGCAAGGTCTGAGATTGATGAAAGAGAAGGATGTTGCCAAATTTAACTGTCATTTCAATGAAGAGAGATAAGATTTTAGAAGTGGAGAAGAAATGTTCATTAGAGGACAATTGATAAAGGAGAACCTTCCAGAGGGGAAAAAGAAAGCAAGGACCAACAAAGACAATGGACAAGAGAATGAATGCCTTCAATACTGCAGAAACATGAGCTCACTAAGAATGCATCACCAATAAGAAGGAGCTCTTTGACAATGCCTACGCAGCTGGATTTGATAATTTTTATAGATCAATGACTTCAGTGTAATCTCCTATTATTTTCTTTTACAAATTGCTGGCATATTGTTCCTTGTTCTTCATTGTGTGTATACAAACAATTTGTTAATTAGTATACTGTGACCATCACAGGAAGCCACATCTATACATGATAAAGCTAACTTCTCATTAGTCAGAGACATTGAACTTGATGCAAGTGTGTCTTTTGAAGACAAGTTTGAACATGTCTGATGTGTTGGGAGAGGACCACATATTTGGATGGTTCAGTTCAGTTCAGTCGCTCAGTCATGTCTAACTCTTTGCGACCCCATGAATCACAGCACGCCAGGCCTCCCTGTCCGTCACCAACTCCCGGAATTCACTCAAACTCATGTCCATCGAGTCGGTGATGCCATCCAGCCATCTCATTCTCTGTCGTCCCCTTTTCCTCCTGCCCCCAACCCCTCCCAACCTCAGAGACTTTTCCAATGAGTCAAATCTTTGCATCAGGTGGCCAAAGTATTGTAGTTTCAGCTTTAGCATCTGTCCTTCCAATGAACACCCAGGACTGATCGCCTTTAGAATGGACTGGTTGGATCTCCTTGCAACCCAAGGGACTCGCAAGGGTTTTCTCCAACACCACAGATCAAAAGCATCAATTCTTCGGCGATCAGCCTTCTTCACAGTCCAATTCTCACATCCATACATGACCACTGGAAAAACCATAGCCTTGACTAGACGGACCGTTGTTGGCAAAGTAATGTCTCTGTTTTTTAATATACTATCTAGGCTGGTCATAACTTTCCTTCCAAGGAGTAAGCATCTTTTAATTTCATTGCTGCAATCACCATCTGCAGTGATTTCAGTTCAGTTCAGTTCAGTCGCTCAGTCGTGTCCGACTCTTTGTCACCCTATGAATCACAGCACCCAGGCCAATGATTTTGGAGCCCCCCAAAATAAAGTCTGACATTGTTTTCACTGTTTCCCCATCTACTTGAAATGGAATGATGGGACCAGATGCCATGATCTTAGTTTTCTGAATGTTGAGCTTTAAGCCAACTTTTTCACACTCCCCTTTCACTTTCATCAAGAGGCTTTTGAGTTCCTCTTCACTTTCTGCCATAAGGGTGATGCCATCTGCATATCTGAGGTTATTGATATTTCTCCTGGCAATCTTGATTCCAGCCTGTGCTTCTTCTAGCCCAGCGTTCCTCATGATGTACTCTGCATATAAGTTAAATAAGCAAGGTGACAATATGCAACCTTGACGTACTCCTTTTCCTATTTGGAACCAGTCTGTTGTTCCATGTCCAGTTCTAACTGTTGCTTCCTGACCTGCATACAGGTTTCTCAAGAGGCAGGTCAGGTGGTCTGGGATTCCATCTCTTTCAGAATTTTCCACAGTTTGTTGTGATCCACACAGTCAAAGGCTTTGGCATAGTCAACGAAGCAGAAATAGATGTTTTTCTGGAACTCTCTTGCTTTTTCCATGATCCAGCAGATGTTGGCAATTTGATCTCTGGTTCCTCTGCATTTTCTTAAACCAGCTTGAACATCTGGAAGTTCACGGTTCATGTATTGCTGAAGCCTGGCTGGAGAATTTTGAGCATGACTTTACTAGGGTGTGAGATGAGTGCAATTGTGCAGTAGTTTGAGCATTCTTAGGCATTGTTTTTCTTTGGGATTGGGATGAAGACTGACCTTTTCCAGTCCTGTGGCCAATGCTGAGTTTTTCAAATTTGCTGGCATATTGAGTGCAGCATTTTCACAGAATCATCTTTCAGGATTTGAATTAGGTCAACTGGAATTCCATCACCTCCACTAGTTTTGTTGGTAGTGATGCTTTCTAAGGCCCACTTGACTTCACATTCCAGGATGTCTGGCTCTAGGTCAGTGATCTCACCATCGTGATTATCTGGGTCGTGAAGATCTTTTTTGTACAGTTCTGTGTATTCTCGCCACCTCGTCTTAATATCTTCTGCTTCTGTTAGGTCCATACAATTTCTGTCCTTTATTGAGCCCAGTTTTGCATGAAATTTTCCCTTGGTATCTCTAATTTTCTTGAAGAGATCTCTTGTCTTTCTTGTTCTGCTGTTTTCCTCTATTTCTTTGCATTGATCGCTGAGGAAGTCTTTCTTATCTCCTTGCTATTCTTTGGAACTCTGCATTCAGATGCTTATATATTTCCTTTTCTCCTTTGCTTTTCGCTTCTCTTCTTTTCACAGTTATTTGTAAGGCCCCCTCAGACAGCCATTTTGCTTTTTGCACTTCTTTTCCATGGGGATGGTCTTGGTCCCTGTCTCCTGTACAATGTCACGAACCTTCATCCATCGTTCTTCAGGCACTTTGTCTATAACATCTAATCCTTTGATTCTTTTTGTCACTTGCACTGTATAATCGTAAGGGATTTGATTTAGGTTATACCTGAATGGTCTGGTAGTTTTCCCTACTTTCTTCAATTTAAGTCTGAAGTTGGTAATAAGGAGTTCATGATCTGAGTCACAGTCAGCTCCTGGTCTTGTTTTTGCTAACTGTATAGAGTTTCTCCATCTTTTGCTGCAAAGAATATAATCAATCTGATTTCGGTATTGACCATCTGGTGATGTCCATGTGTAGAGTCTTCTCTTGTGTTGTTGAAAGAGGGTGTTTGCTATGACCAGTGCATTCTCTTGGCAAAACTCTATTAGCCTTTGCCCTGCTTCATTTGTTGCTCCAAGGCCAAATTTGCCTGTTACTACAGGTGTTTCTTGACTTCCTACTTTTGCATTCCAGTCCCCTATAATGAAAAGGACATTTTTGGGGGGTGTTAGTTCTAAAAGTTCTTGTAGGTCTTCATAGAACCGTTAGACTTTGGCTTCTTCAGGGTTACAGGTTGGGGCATAGGTTTGGATTACGGTAATATTGAATGGTTTGCCTTGGAAACAAACAGAGATCGTTCTGTCATTTTTGGGATTGCATCCAAGTACTGCATTTTGGACTCTTTTGTTGACCATGATGGCTACTCCATTTCTTCTAAGGGATTCCTGCCCACAGTAGTAGATATAATGGTCATCTGAGTTAAATTCACCCATTCCAGTCCACTTTAGTTCACTAATTCCTAGAATGTCTATGTTCACTCTTACCATCTCCTGTTTGACCTCTTCCAATTTGCCTTGATTCATGGATGTACCATTCCAGGTCCTGTGCAACATTGCTCTTTACAGCACCAGACCTTCTTCTATCACTGGTCACATCCACAGCTGGGTGTTGTTTTGCTTTGGCTCCATCCTTTCATTCTTTCTGGAGTTATTTCTCCACTGATCTCCAGTAGCATACTGGGCACCTACCGACCTGGGGAATTCCTCATTCTGTATCCTATCATTTTGCCTTTTCATACTGTTCATGGGGTTCTCAAGGCAAGTATACTGAAATGGTTTGCCATTCCCTTCTCCAGTGGACCACATTCTGTGAGACCTCTCCACCATGACCTGACCATCTTGGATGGCCCCACACGGCATGGCTTAGTTTCATTGAGTTAGACAAGGCTGTGGTCCATGTGATCAGATCGACTAGTTTTCTGTGATTATGATTTCAGTGTGTCTGCTCTCTGATGCCTTCTCGCAATACCTACTGTCTTATTTGGGTTTTTCTTACCTTGTTCGAGGGGTGTCTCTTCACAGCTGCTCCAGCAAAGCTCAGCCACTGCACCTTACCTTGGACGAGGGATATCTCCTCACAGCCGCCCCTCCTGATCTTGAAGGTGGAGTAGCTCCTATCGGTCCTCCTGCGCCCACACAGCCACCGCCACTTGGACGAGCTTTGCTGTCTGGGTCCTCATGATGCGCCAAAATTTGAAACACACCTCCAGTAGGCTCCTCAGAACCGTCCTCTGTCCTCTCTCCAGTTTGACCTGCCCCGTGGCAGCTCCCCCCTCCTCACTTCCCCTGCCGAATCTTCAGCCCAGGCCCCAAAATGGGCCAGTGTTGGCGCCCCGGGAATGAAGTGTGGGATCCTACTGGTGTCTGGTGAGGGGAGAGTGTCACTGGTGTGCGGCCGGAAAGGCCCTCGAGTCTCGAAATGATAGCTAGTACTTATGAAATCAGAGTTATATAAAAATATAACTAGGAAGCCACATTTTGAGAAGGCAATCTCTAGTTGTCTACCTAAGTCTCTCAACTAAACCCAAAACTCTAAATATAATCCTGCCACCCACTCTCAGGTATATGCTAAATACTAGGCTAAATATACTTACTTTCTCCTAACTTTGTTTGTCATTTATTGCCTTACTATGGTCAGAGGAAGAATGCAAACACCTTACTAAGAAATACTCTTTGGCTGCAGGTTGCATAAAAGGAGCTAGCACAAGGTTGATTTTGCCACAAAATCTAATTTTGGAAACATCAGTGCCCAGTTGGCCCAGGGCTGAGTGCTCTGGGCTTCATTACCTTCTTTGCTTTCTCTATGTTCTGGCAGCTGAGACTTGCACAGGTCATGGAGCGTGTAATTCCAATATTCACCTTTTCTTTGTCTATTAAGGCTGTCTGTCCAAATTCTGTGGATGCTGACTGATTTTTGGTCATTGATTGTGAAATCAATGGACACTGATCATAAACTTGCAAATGCCTGACTCTTTGACAAGTCTCATTACTGAGGCTCAAACAAGTAGAATCCCAACCTGAAAAATCTGAAAACAAAGTTTCCATTTATTAGAATGTGAGTAAGAAAACAACTCTGACTATCTCCTACAAACTCTTATTTCAAAGAATCAGTTCCATGTCCTCCTCTCCCCTCAAACTCACTATTCCTTCACAGCGTATTGTATCTTACACGTCACTACTATTCATGAAGAGATGTTAACTAGTGTCTCATTTTTTTCTATTTTTTAATTTTCTAGTATTACTTACATTGATTCACTTAATCTGTTACCTATTCTTGTATTCCATAAGAACTTTATTAATAATTTAATTGCCACAGAATTATTAGATATTAAAAATCTTGCATGTTTCAAAATCAGTGTACTATTTATTGAAAATAACAATTCTAGCATTTAGGGAATGAACCCTATTAATCTGTTTTGCTTCAACACTAAGTTTGGTTTGGCACATCATGCTAATGCTTCGAACGATTTCTGTGAAACAACTGCCAAAAAATCAGCTATCTTTAAAAAAAATAGTCAATGCCTTCCATATTCAAATTAATCTACTTTGAATAACAAATACCAGCACAACATATACCTTTGATGCATTTGATCACTTTGACCCTAAAGTCAGGAACAAGACAAGGGTGCCCACTCTCACGACTACTATTCAACATAGTTTTGGAAGTTTTAGCCACAGCAATCAGAGAAAAAAAAGAAATGAAAGGAATCCAGAAGGAAAAGAAGTAAAACTCTCACTGCTTGCTGATGACATGATCCTCTACATAGAAAATCCTAAAGACATCACCATCAGGAAATTACTAGAGCTAATCAATGAATATGGGGCTTCCCTGGTGGCTCAGAGGTTAAAACGTCTGCCTCCAATGCGGGAGACCCGGGTTCGATCCCTGGGTCGGGAAGATCCCCTGGAGAAGGAAATGGTAACCCACTCCAGTATTCTTGCCTGGAGAATCCCATGGACAGAGAAGCCTGGTAGGCTACAGTCCACGGGGTCGCAAAGAGTCGGACACGACTGAGTGACTGAACGACTGAGTTGCAGGATATAAAATCAACACAGAGAGATCCCTTGCATTCCTATACACTAACAACGAGAAAACAGAGAAATTAAGGAAACAATCCCACTCACTATTGCAATGAAAAGAATAAAATACTTCAGAATAAATCTACCTAAAGAAACAAAATACCTATATATAGAAAACTATAAAACACTGATGAAAGAAATCAAAGAGGACACACATAGATGGAGAAAAACACCATGTTCATGGATTGGCAGAATCAATACAGGGAAAATGAGTATACTACGCAAAGCAATGTATAGATTCAATGCAATCTCTATCAAGTTACCAATGGTATTTTTCAGAGAACTAGAACAAATCATTTCATAATTTGTATGGAAACACAAAACACCTCAAATAGCCAAAGCAGTCTTAAAGAATGGAACTGGAGGAATCAACCTGCCTGACTTCAGGCTATTCTACAAAAGTACAGTCGTCAAGACAGTATGGTACTCGCACAAAGACAGAAATATAGATCAATGGAACAAAACAGAAATCCCAGAGATAAATCCTCGCACCTATGGACACCTTATCTGTGACAAAGGAGGCAAGAATTTACAATGGAGAAAAGACAGTCTCTTTAACAAGTGGTGCTGGGAAAACTGGTCAACCACTTGTAAAAGAATGAAACTACAAAACTTTCTAACACCATACACAAAAATAAACTCAAAACGGATTAAAGATCTGAATGTAAGACCAGAAACTACAGAACTCCTAGAGGAGAACATAGGCAAAACACTCTCTGAGATAAATCACAGCAGGATCCTCTATGACCCACCTCCCAGAGTAATGGAAATAAAAGCAAAAATAAACAAATGGGACCTAATTAAACTTAAAAGCTTTTGCACAATGAAGGAAACTATAAGCAAGGTGAAAAGACAGCCTTCAAAATGGGAGAAAATAATAGCAAATGAAGCAACTGACAAATAATTAAACTCAAAAATATACAAACAAGTCCTGCAGCTCAGTTCCAGAAAAATAAACTACCCAATAAAAAAAAAAATGGGCCAAGGTACTAAACAGACATTTCTCCAAAGATGACATACAGATGGCTAGCAAACACATGAAAAGAAGCTCAACATCACTCATTATTAGAGAAATGCAAATCAAAACCACAACTAGGTACCATCTCACTCTGGTCAGAATGGCTGCTATCAAAATATCTACAAACAATAAATGCTGGAGAGGGTGTGGAGAAAAGGGAACACTCTTACACTGTTGGTGGGAATACAAACTAGTACAGCCACTGTGGAGAACAGTGTGGAGATTCCTTAAAAACTTGGAAACCGAACTGCCATACAACCCAGCGATCCCACTGCTGGGAATACACACTGAGAATCCATAATTCATCACAGCACTGTTCATAATATCTAGGACATGGAAGCAACCTAGATGTCCACTGGCAGACGAATGGATAAGAAAGTTGTGGTGCATATGAACAATGGAATATTACTCAGCTATTAAAAAGAACACATTTGAATCAGTTCTAACGAGGTGAATGAAACTGGAACTTATTATACAGAGTGAAGCAAGTCAGAAAGAAAAACACCAATACAGTATATTATTGCACATATATGGAATTTAGAAAGATGGTAACAAGGACCCTATATGTGAGATAGCAAAAGAGACACAGAGATAAAGAACTTTTGGACTCTGTGGGAGAAGGTGAGTGTGGGATGATTTGAGAGAATAACATTGAAACATGTATATTACCATATGTGAAACAGATCTCCAGTCCAGGTTTAATGCATAAGTCAGGGTGCTCAGCGCTGGTGCACTGGGATGATGCTGAGAGAGGGGATGGGGAGGGAGGTGGGAGGGGGTTTCAGGCTGGGGGACACATGTACACCCATGGCTGATTCTTGTGAATGTATGGCAAAAACCAATACAATATTGTAATTAGCCTCTAATTAAAATAAGTTTTGTGTTTTTTTTTTTTTTTTAAAGAAGAAACCTCCACCTCTTCCAGACATTATACATTGACTTCAGTAAAGAAATGTGTTTATCTGTGGATGGGGGTACACTAGAGCTTGCTGTGAACCCAAGTCTAGTGGTTCAGGTTATGCTGCAGTTTTGTATTCAGAGGACATTATACTTCATCAGCTCAGGTTGTGCTCCAAGACATTGGCAAATGTGTGCTTCTTGGAGAGATCTGCAAAGGTTCTGTTGAGCCTGCAAAGTCTATTGTGGTCCCCAGTGGTGACTTCAGGTCCAGTGGTTAAGGGCCAAGGCAGGTGGTGGTTTTGTTTTAACTGACAGCACATGTACACTTGGTTTCAGGGGCCAGCTGCAGGTGCCTTCGTAGTGGCAGGTGTCATTTGCTGACACACACATAGTGGCAAAAGCCAGAACCATTATAAGGCTTTGGGATCAGCTATGGATACACTAGCGGCTGTGGGGACCCTCGCTATCAGTGTGTACTCCTGTGGCTGTAGGGTCTTGCCATAAGCATTTGTATGGCAGTAGAGGCCAATGGTGGGAAATGGGTTTCAGGTGCAAAGCTCGAGGGCTTATCCATGAACACATGCATAGTGGCAGTGGAAAAACCACAGGCATCTTGCATGTGTGCACCACAGAGTCTTGTGCTGTTTGATTGTGAGATACTGAGCACTGGCAGCTGGTGGTGGAGAGGAGGGAGGGGGCAAGGATTGCATCAGTTGGATACAGACTGAATGCAAAGACATAAAGGGTAAAAACTTCATTGATAAACTCTATGGGGAGTCACTAAGAAACATTTATGAGTCCAACAACACAAGAGACGACTCTTCACATGGAATTCACCAGATGGTCAATAGGGAAATCAGGTTGATAATATTCATTGCAGTCAAAGATGGAGAAGTTCTATTAAGTCAGCAAAAATGATACCAGGAGGAGACTGTGGCTTAGATTATGAACTCCTTATTGCCAAATTCAGACTTAAATTGAAAAAAGTAGGGAAAACCAATAGACCATTCAGGTATGACCTTAATCAAATCCCTTATGATTATACAGTGGAAGTTATAAATAGATTCAAGGGATTAGATCTGATAGACAAAGTTCCTGAAGAACTATGGATGGAGGTTCATGACACTGTGCATGAGGCAGGGATCAAGACCATCCCCAAGAAAGAGAAATGCAAAAATGCAAAATGGTTGTCCCAAGAGGCCCTACAAATAGCTGAGAAAATAATAGAAGCTAAAGGCAAAAAAGAAAAGGAAAGATATAGCCATCTGAATGCAGAGTTCCAAAGAATAGCAAGGAGAGATAAGAAAGCCTTCCTGAGTGATCAATGCAAGGAAATAAAGGAAAACAATAGAATGATAAAGACTAGAGATCTCGTCAAGAAAATTAGAGCTACCAAGGGAAAATTTCATGCAAAGATGGGCACAATAAAAGACAGAAACGGTATGGCCTTAATAGAAACAGAAGATATAAAGAAAAAGTGACAAAAATATACAGAAGAATTATATATATATATAAACTTTATGACCCAGATAACCACGATGGTGTGATTATTCACCTAGAGACAAATATCCTGGAGTCTGAACTCAAGTGGGCCTTGGGAAGCACCACTATGAACAAAGCTAGTTGAGGTGATGGAATTCCAGTTGAGCTATTTCAAATCCTAAAAGATGATGCTGTGAAAGTGCTGCACTTAATGTGCCAGCAAATATGTAAAACTCAGCAATGGCCACAGGACTGGAAAATGTCACCTTTCATTCCAATCCCAAAGAAAGGCAATGCCAAAGAATGTTCAGACTATTGCACAATTGCACTCATCTCACATGCTAGCAAAGAAATGCAATGCTCAAAATTCTCCAAGCCAGGCTTCTACAGTATGTGAGCCAAGAAGTTCCAGATGTTCAAGTTGGATTAGAAAAGGTAGACGAGCCAGAGCTCAAATTGCCAGCATCTGTTGGATCATAGAAAAAGAAAGAG
Organism: Moschus berezovskii; assembly: GCF_049115385.1. Classification (NCBI taxonomy): domain Eukaryota; kingdom Metazoa; phylum Chordata; class Mammalia; order Artiodactyla; family Moschidae; genus Moschus; species Moschus berezovskii. The sequence continues at coordinate 59,407,388 of NC_142488.1, read as the reverse complement.
AATTCCAGAAAAAATCATCTACTTCTACATTATTGACTATGACAAAGCCTTTCACTGTGTGCTTAACAACAAACTGTGGAAAATTCTTAAAGAGATGAGAATACCAGACCGTCTTATCTGCCTCCTGAGAAAACTGTATTCAGGCCAAGAAGCCACAGTTAGAACTGGACATGGAATAGTGAAATGGTTCCAGATTGGGATGGGAACAGCTCAAGGCTGTATATTGTCACCCTACCTATTTAAGTTATAGGCAGAGAACATCGTGCAAAATTCTGTGCTGGATGAAGCACAAGCTGGAATCAAGATTGCCAGGAGAAATATAAATAACCTGAGATATGCGATGACACCACCCTTATGACAGAGAGCAAAGTGGAACTGAGTAGTCTCTTGATGAAAGTGAAAGAGGAGAGTGAAAAAGCTGGTTTAAAACTCAACGTTTGAAAAACTAAGATCATGGCATCTGGTCCCATCACTTCATGGGAAATAGATGGGGAAACAATGGAAACAGTGACAGACTTTATTTTCTTGGGCTCCAAAATCACTGCAGATGGTGACTGCAGCCATGAAATTAAAAGATGCTTGCTCACTGGAGGAAAAGCTATGACCAACCTAGGCAGCACATTAAAAAGCAGAGACAATACTTTACAGACAAATATCCATTTAGTCATAGCTATGGTTTTATCAGTAGTCATGTTTGGATGTGAGAATTGGACCATACAGAAGGCTGAGTGGATGCTTTTGAACTGTGGTGTTAAAAAGCAGTCTGCCAACAAAGGTCTGTCTAGTTAAAGCTATTGTTTTTCCAGTAGTCATGTATTGAAGTGAGAGTTGGACTATAAAGAAAACTGAGTGCTTAAGAATTCATGCTTTCAAACTGTGGTGTTGGACTCTTGAGAGTCCCTTGGACTGCAAGGAGATCAAACCAGGAAATCAGTCCTGAATATTCATTGGATATACTGATGCTGCAGCTCCAATAATTTGGCCACCTGATGTGAAGAACTGACTCACTGGAAAAGACTCTGATGCTGGGAAAGATTGAAGGCGGGAGGAGAAGCAGACGACAGAGAATGAGATGGCTGGGTGGCATCACCAGCTCAATGGACATGAGTTTGAGCAGTCTCCGGGAGTTGTTGATGGACAGGGAAGCCTGGAATGCTGCAGTCCCTGGGGTCTCAACGTGTTGGACACGGCTATGCAACTGAACTGACTGACTGATGGGGAGTCTTTGGTACTCATCCTGGTTATTGGTCTCTTCAGTGGCAAAAACAATTGGATCCTCTGTGGAGCCTGCCACCAGAAACCATGGTTGCTCCCACTGCATGACTGATACTGCTATCATCTGCCACTTTTATTCCTGGCTGTATCTAGATGTCCTTGATTTGCTGCCTCTAGACACAATTAAAACTAAATGGATTTTTAATGTAATACACCCAAAATTTGAGGAAGCTTGTTGCTCATCATATTCTTCCTTTCTCAGTGAGGGGAAATCTTTCAAGCCAAGACATTTCTTCTTGAGGAATGCTGGAGTTTGGGATGATTCAGGGAAAATGAAGCTACTTTTCCTACTCTTTTGTTGGATATTCTCAAGTATTTTGTTCCTCTGTGTTGATGAAATATCTTAAGTAAACTCCTGAGCTCTTCTAGAAGTATTTTTGTTCATGGATAGTGGCTTTGTTTTTCATATTTTGCGGGGGATGGAGGTTGGTGTCTCCAAACCTTGCATCTTGATGACATAGCTAGAACTGTATACTTCAGTTATTATATCAGTCCTAACTTTCCATTTTCTTATTCTTTGCATTTTCTCTTTTTTAATACTTTGATTCATTTTTTCTTCCTTTCTTTGCTTTTTCTGAGTCTGTCTATTTTTTACAAAAGATTTCTATTTTATCATAAGCTTTATGTGTTTGTAATTTTATGTTGACACATTTTTATTATGAGTGCTTTAAATTATTTATAACATCATTCTAATATCTCTATCATTACATTTTGTCATCTATTTACTTTCATTGTTCATTCTGCTTGAAATTTTCCTGGGTTTTAACTTGATGAGATTTTTAATTAAAACCTGGGGATTTCCAATTTTATTAGGGAACTCTGGATATTATTTAAATTCTGTATCATTTATGCTTTAAGTGGATTATTTGGGGCAAAAATTTATTTTTTAATTTATTTATTTTAATTGGAGGCTAATTACTTTACATTATTGTATTGGTTTTGCCATACATTGACATGAATCTGCCCCAGGTGTACATGTGTTCCCCATCATGAAGCCCCCTCCCACCTCCCTCCCTATTCCATCCCTCTGGTTCATACCAGTACACTAGCCCCGAGCACCTACCTGTATCATGCATTGAACCTGGACTGGCGATTCGTTTCACATATGATAATGTACATGTTTAAATGCCATTCTCCCAAATCATCCCACCCTCGCCCTCTCCCACAGAGTCCAAAACACAGTTCTATACATCTGTGTCTCTTTTGCTGTCTTGTATACAGGGTTATCATTATCATCTTTCTAAATTCCATATATATGCATTGCTACTACTGCTGCTAAGTCACTTCAGTTGTGTCCGACTCTGTGCGACCCCATAGACGGCAGCCCACCAGGCTCCCCTGCCCCTGGGATTCTCCAGGCAAGAACACTGGAGTGGGTTGCCATTTCCTTCTCCAATGTGTGAAAGTGAAAATTGAAAGTGAAGTCGCTCAGTCATGTCTGACTCATAGTGATCCAATGGACTGCAGGCTACCAGGCTCCTCCATCCATGGGATTTTCTAGGCAAGAGTACTGGAGTGGCTTGCCATTGCCTTCTCTTATATATGCATTAGTATACTATATTGGTGTTTTTCTTTCTGCCTTACTTCAGTCGGTATAATAGGCTCCAGTTTCATCCACCTCATTAGAACTGATTTAAATGTATTTTTTTAATTGTTGAGTAATATTCCATTGTGTATATGCACCACAGCTTTCTTATCCATTCGTCTGCAGATGGACATCTAGGTTGCTTCCATATCCTGGCTATTATAAACAGTTCTGCGATGTAGAGGATCATGTCATCAGCGAACAGTGAAAGCTTTACTTCTTCTTTTCCAATTTGTATTCCTTTTATGTCTTTTTCTGCTCTGATTGCTGTGGCCAAAACTTCCAGAACTATGTTGAATAGTAGTGGTGAGAGTGGGCACCCTTGTCTTGTTCCTGACTTTAGGGGAAATGCTTTCAGTTTTTCACCATTGAGGATAATGTTTTCTGTGGGTTTGTCATATATAGCTTTTATTATGTTGAGGTATGTCCCTTCAATTCCCACTTTCTGGAGAGTTTTTATCAAAAATGGATGTTGAATTTTGTCGAAGGCTTTCTCTGCATCTATTGAAATAATCATATGATTTTTATTTTTCAGTTTGTTAATGCGGTGTATTACGTTGATTGATTTGCGTATATTGAAGAATCCTTGCATTCCTGGGATAAAGCCCACTTGGTCATGATGTATGATCTTCTTAATGTGTTGTTGGATTCTGATTGCTAGAATTTTGTTAAGGATTTTTGCATCTATGTTCATCAGTGATATTGGCCTATAGTTTTCTTTTTTTGTGGGGTCTTTGCCAGGTTTTGGGATTAGGGTGATGGTGGCCTCATAGAATGAGTTTGGAAGTTTCCCTTCCTCAGCTATTTTCTGGAAGAGTTTGAGTAGAATAGGTGTTAGCTCTTCTCTAAATTTTTGGTAGAATTCAGCTGTGAAGCCGTCTGGACCTGGGCTTTTGTTTGCTGGGAGATTTTTGATTACAGTTTCAATTTCCGTGCTTGTGATGGGTTTGTTCAGATTTTCTATTTCTTCCTGGTTCAGTTTTGGAAAGTTGTACTTTTCTAGGAATTTGTCCATTTCTTCCAGGTTATTCATTTTATTGCCATATAATTGCTGATAGTATTCTCTAATAATCCTTTGTATTTCTGTGTTGTCAGTTGTGATCTCTCCATTTTCATTTCTAATTTTATTGATTTGGTTCTTCTCCCTTTGTTTCTTGATGAGTCTGGCTAGTGGTTTGTCAATTTTATTCACCTTCTCAAAGAACCAGCTTTTGGCTTTGTTGATTTTTGCTATGGTCTCTTTTGTTTCTTTTGCATTTATCTCTGCCCTAATTTTTATGATTTCTTTCCTTCTACTGACCCTGGCGTTCTTCATTTCTTCCTTTTCTAGTTGCTTTAGATGTAGAGTTAGGTTATTTAGTTGACTTTTTTCTTGTTTCTTGAGGTATGCCTGTATTGTTACGAACTTCCCCCTTAGCACTGCTTTTACAGTGTCCCAGAGGTTTTGGGTTGTTGTGTTTATCGATTAATATTCCCTGGAGTCAGGAGTTCTCTGGTGTTCTCAGGATTTGGACTTAAGCCTCCTGTCTCTGGTTTTCAGTCTTATTCTTGAAGTAGCCTCAAGACTTCTCCATCTTTCACTTCCAAGGTGGCTCCCTGTGTTTTAGCTTCTTCTGTTTGCTGGTCTCTTCAGTGTCTAATTTCTTCCCTGACACTAGGGGGCCGTGGTGGACACTTTTTAAGGCCCACTTGTTCAATCGTGGTGTGGAGAGGGAGGTAGGCTGCAGCCAAATATCACTGGTGTCTGTGGGGAGTGCTCGCAGTGTCTCAGCCACACTGGGTTTGCGCCTGCTCACGGCATGTTTGCTGTCCCAGTCTACACCGCACAGGATCTAGGTTGCTCTGCCAGGAACTGTCTGAGGCCGGTGCTGTGTTGCATGGACATCCCAGGTCTAATCTGCTCAGGTTTAGGTACTTGGGTACTCCACAAAGGCGCAGACTTGGTTGCGCCTCCGTTTTGTGCCCTTCCCCAGTCCAAGTAGCTCAGGTGACCAGGTGTTTGGCGAGCATGGTCGCTGAAACTTATCTCCTCCCCAGTCCCTGCTGCTCGGTTTTCTGGGTGTAAAACTGGAGCACCTTCTCAGGCGGATGTTGACCAACCAGAAACCCAAGAAGTCTTGGTTAGCAATGAAGCCTGCTTGCAGTTTGGTATCGGATGCCTTTCTTGGGCCGCAATTGCCCCCTTCTGGCTCTGGCTGCCCTTCCCTGCCTGTTTCAGTGCGTGATGGACCATCTGCAGCCGGCTAACTCTGCTCAGTCCTTTGTTCTGTGAGCGGGTCTGGTGGAGTCTTAGGTTAGGGCTTTTTGCCTTTTTGCAGGGTAGCTATCCCACAGGCTGCTTTGCTATCTCCAGTTAGCTTTCTCAGATTGCCCTCGCGGCATTCAGGCCTGGTCCTCACTCTAAGCAGTGCAGCTGGCTCCTCCCTGCCCAGCCCCTGCTTGCTAATGCAGATGTGGGCATCTGTGCTGTTTCTCTGCTGGGAGTTACTGTTGGGTGCATAATCCGTGGGTTTTAATTATTTATTTCTTTTTCATCCCGGTTATGTTGCCCTCTGAGGTTCCAAGGCTCCCCACAGACTCGCCAGTGAGAGTGTTTCCTGGTGTTTGGAAACTTCTCTCTTTTTTAAGCCTCCCTTCCTGGGACGGAAGTCCGTCCTTACCTCTTTTGTCTCTTTTTACCTTTTATGTTTTTTCCTACTTCCTTTTGAAGACAATGGGCTGCTTTTCTGGGTGCCTGATGTCCTCTGCCGGCATTCAGAAGTTTTTCTGTGGAATTTACTCACCGTTCAAATGTTCTTTTGATGAATTTGTGGGGGAGAAATTGGTCTTCCTGTCCTATTCCTCCGCCATCTTCTTCCCTCCCTTCTAAGTGGATTTTTTTAAAACACCACTCCAACGGTTGGTTGGTTTTGCCATACATTGACATGAATCTTCCCCAGGTGTACATGAGTTCCCCTACCTGAACCCCCCTCCCACCTCCCTCCTCCCCTTATCCTCCCTCTGGGTCATCCCTACACACCAGCCCCAAGCATCCTGTAACATGCATCGACCCTGAACTGGTGATTCGTTTCACATATAATAATATACATGTTTCAATGCCATTCTCCCAAATCATCCCACCCTCATCCTCTCCCACAGAGTCCCAAAGACTGTTCTATATATCTGTGTCTCTTTTGCTGTCTCATATACAGGGTTCTCATTTTCATCTTTCTAAATTCCATATATATGCGTTAGTATACTGTATTGGTGGAGAAGGAAATGGCAACCCACTCCAGTGTTCTTGCCTGGAGAATCCCAGGGACGGAGGAGCCTGGTGGGCTGCCGTCTGTGGGGTCGCACAGAGTCAGACACGACTGAAGCGACTTAGCAGCAGCAGCAGCAGCAGCATACTGTATTGGTGTTTTTCTTTCTGTTTACTTCACTCTGTATAATAGGCTCTAGTTTCATCCACCTCATTAGAACTGATTCAAATGCAATCTTTTTAATGGCTGAGTGCTTTTGAACTATGGTGTTGGAGAAGACTCTTGAGAGTCCCTTGTACTGCAAGGAGATACAACCAGTCCATTCTAAAGGAGATCGATCCTGGGTGTTCATTGGAAGGACTGATGCTAAAGCCGAAACTTCAATACTTTGGCCACCTCATGCAATGAGTTGACTCACTGGAAAAGACTCTGATGCTGAGAAATGTTGGAGGTGGGAGGAGAAGGGAACGACAGAGAATGATATGGCTGGATGGCATCACTGATTCTGTGGACATGAGTTTGAGTGAACTCTGGGAGTTGGTGATGGACAGGGAGGCCTGGCGTGCTGTGATTCATGGGGTCGCAGAGAGTCGACACGACTGAGTGACTGAACTGAACTGAACTGAACTGAATACTCCATTGTGTATATGTACCCAAGCTTTCTTAATCCATTCATCTTCAGATGGATATCTAGGTTGCTTCCATGTCCTGGCTATTATAAACAGTCCTGCAATGAACATTGGAGTACATGTGTCTCTTTCAATTCTGGTTTCCTCGGTGTTTATGCCCAGGAGTGCGACTGCAGGGTCATATGGCAGTTCTATTTCCAGTTTTTTTAAGGAACCTCCACACTGTTCTCCATAGTGGCTGTACTAATTTGCATTCCCACCAACAGTGTAAGAGGGTTCCCTTCTCTCCACACCCTCTCCATCATTTATTGCATGTAGACTTTTGCATAGCAGCCATTCTGACTGGGTTGAAATGGTATCTCATTGTGGTTTTGATTTGCATTTCTCTGATTATGAGGGATGTTGAGCATTTTTTTTCATGCGTTTGTTAGCCATCTGTATGTCTTCTTTGGAGAAATATCTCTTTAGTTTTCTGGCCCATTTTTTGATTGGGTCGTTTATTTTTCTGGAATTGAGCTGAAAGAGCTGTTTGTATATTTTGGAGATTAATTCTTTTTCCGTTGTTTCATTTGCTATTATTTTCTCCCATTCTGAAGGCTGTCTTTTCACCTTGCTTATAGTTTCCTTTGCTGTGCAGAAGCTTTTAATTTTAATTATGCCCCATTTGTTTATTTTTGATTTTATTTCCAATTATTTGGGAGGTGGTCATGGAGGATCTTGCTGTGATTTATGTCGGAGAGTGTTTTGCCTACGTTCTCCTCTAGGAGTTTTATAGTTTCTAGTCTTACATTTAGATCTTTAATCCATTTTGAGTTTACTTTTGTGTATGGTGTCAGGAAGTGTTCTAGTTTCATTCTTTAACAAGTGGCTGACCAGTTTTCCCAGCACCACTTGTTAAAGATGCTGTCTTTTCTCCATTTTATATTCTTGCCTTCTTTGTCAAAGATAAGGTGTCCATAAATGTGTGGATTTATCTCTGGGCTTTCTATTTTGTTCCCTTGATCTATATTTCTGTCTTTATGCCAGTACCATACTGTCTTGATGACTGTGGCTTTGTAGTAGAGCCTGAAGTCTGGCAGGATGATTCCCCCAGTTCCATTCTTCTTCCTCAAAATTGCTTTGGCTATTCGAGGCTTTTTGTATTTCCATACAAATTATGAGATTATTTGTTCTAGCTCTGTGAAAAATATCATTGGTACCTTGATAGGCATTGAATTGAATGTATAAATTACTTTGGGTATTATACTCATTTTCGCAATATTTATTCTTCCAATACATGAACACGGTATATTTCTCCATCTATTAGTGTCCTCTCTGATTTCTTTCGCTAGTGTTTTATAGTTATCTATGTACAGGTCTTTTGTTTCTTTAGGTAGATATATTCCTAAGTATTTTATTCTTTTCGTTGCAACAGTAAGTGGAATAGTTTCCTTAATTTCTCTCTCTATTTTCTCATTATTAGTGTATAGGAATGCATGGAATTTCTGTGTGTTGATTTACATCCTGAAACTTTAATATATTCATTGATTAGCTCTAGTAGATTTCTGGTAGAGTCTTTAGGGATTTCTGTGTAGAGGATCATGTCATCAGCGAACAGTGAAAGTTTTACTTATTTTCCAATTTGTATTCCTTTTATGTCTTTTTCTGCTCTGATTGCTGTGGCCAAAACTTCCAGAACGATGTTGAATAGTAGTGGTAAGAGTGGGCACCCTTGTCTTGTTCCTGACTTTAGGGGAAATGCTTTCAATTTTTCACCATTGAGGATAATGTTTGCTGTGGGTTTGTCATATATAGCTTTTATTATGTTGAGGTATGTTCCTTCCATTCCCACCTTCTGGAGGGTTTTTATCATAAATGGATGTTGAATTTTGTCGAAGGCTTTCTCTGCATCTATTGAGATAATCATATGATTTTTATTTTTCAGTTTGTTAATGTGGTGTGTTACATTGATTGATTTGCAGATATTGAAGAATCCTTCCATTCCTGTAATAAAGCCCACTTGGTCATGATGTATGATCTTAATGTGTTGTTGGATCCTGATTGCTAGAATTTTGTTAAGGATTTTTACATCTATGTTCATCAGTGATATTAGCCTGTAGTTTTCTTTTTTGTGGGATCTTTACCAGGTTTGGGGATTAGGGTGATGGTGGCCTCATAGAATGAGTTTGGAAGTTTCCCTTTCCTCAGCAAATTTCTGGAAGAGTTTAAATAGTATAGGTGTTAGCTCTTCGCTAAATTTTGGTAGAATTCAGCTGTGAAGCCTTTTGGATCTAAGCTTTTGTTTGTTGGAAGATTTTTTATTACAGTCTCTAATTCCATGCATTTGATGGGTCTGTTAAGATATTCTATTTCTTCCTGGTTCAGTTTTGGAAAGCTTTACTATTCTAAGAATTGTTCTATTTCTTCCAAGTTGTCCATTTTCAGTTCAGTTTAGTCGTTCAGTCATGTACGACTCTTTGCGACCCCATGAATCACACAACGCCAGGCCTCCCTGTCCATCACGAACTCCCGGAGTTCACTCAAACACACCTCCATCGAGTCGGTGATGCCATCCAGCCATCTCATTCTCTGTCGTCCCCGTCTCCTCCCGCCCCCAATCCCTCCCAGCATCAGACTTTTTTCCAGTGAGTCAACTCGTCGCATCAGGTGGCCAAAGGATTGGTGTTTCAGCTTTAGCATCAGTCCTTCCAATGAACACCCAGGATTGATCTCCTTTGGAATGGAATGGTTGGATTTCCTTGCAGTCCAAGGGACTCTCAAGAGTCTTCTCCAGCACCACAGTTCAAAAGCATCAATTCTTTGGCGATCAGCTTTCTTCACAGTCCTACTCTCACATCCATACATGACAACGGGAAAAACCATAGCCTTGACTAGATGGATCTTGGTTGGCAATGTAATGTCTCTGCTTTTTAATATGCTGTCTAGGTTGGTCATCACTTTCCTTCCAAGGAGTAAACGTCTTTTAATTTCATGGCTGCAATCAACATCTGCAGTGATTTTGGAGCCCCAAAAATTAAGTCTGACACTGTTTCCACTGTTTCCCCATCTATTTCCCATGAAGTGATGGGACCAGATGCCATGATCTTCGTTTTCTGAATGTTGAGCTTCAAGCCAACCTTTTCACTCTCCTCTTTCACTTTCATCAAGAGGCTTTTGAGTTCCTCTTCATTTTCTGCCATTAGTGTGGTGTCATCTGCATATCTGAGGTTATTGATATTTCTCCCGGCAATTTGATTCCACACTGTGCTTCTTCCAGCCCAGCGTTCCTCATGATGTACTCTGGATATAAGTTAAATAAGCACGGTGACTATACAACCTTGACGTACTCCTTTTCCTATTTGGAACCAGCCTGTTGTTCCATGTCCAGATCTAACTGTTGCTTCCTGACCTGCATACAGGTTTCTCAAGAGGCAGGTCATGTGGTTTGGTATTCCCATCTCTTTCAGAATGTTCCACAGTTTATTGTGATCCACACAGTCAAAGGCTTTGGCATAGTCAATGAAGCAGAAATAGATGTTTTCCTGGAACTCTCTTGCTTTCTCCATGATCCAGCGAATGTTGGCAATTTGATCTCTGGTTCCTCTGCCTTTTCTAAAACCTGCTTGAATATCTGGGAGTTCACGTTTCACGTATTGCTGAAGCCTGGCTTGGAGATTTTTGAGCATGACTTTACTAGCGTGTGAGATGAGTGCAATTGTGCGGTAGTTTGAGCATCTTTCGCATTCCCTTTCTTTGGGATTGGAATGGAGACTGACCTTTTCCAGGCCTGTGACCACTGCTGAGTTTTCCAAATTTGCTGGCATATTGAGTGCAGCACTTTCACAGCATCATCTTCCAGGATTTGAAATAGCTAATTGAAATTCCATCACTTACTCTAGTTTTGTTCCTAGAGATGCTCTCTAAAGCCCACTTGACTTCACATTCCAAGATATCTGGTTCCAGGTAAGTAATCACGCCATCGTGATTATCTTCATCGTGAAGATCTTTTCTGTACAGTTCTTCTGTGTATTCTTGCCACCTCTTCTTAATATCTTCTGCTTCTGTTAGGTCCATACCATTTCTGTCCTTAATCGATCCCATCTTTGCAATAAATATTCCCTTGCTATCTCTAGTTTTCTTGAAAAGATCTCTTGTTTTTCCTTTTCTGTTGTTTTCCTCTATTTCTTTGCATTGATCACTGAGGAAGGCTTTCTTATCTCTCCTTGCTATTCTTTGGAACTCTGCATTCAGATGCTTATATGTTTCCTTTTCTCCTTTGCTTTTCGCTTCTCTTCTTTTCACAGCTATTTGTAAGGCCTCCTCAGACAGCCATGTTGCTTTTTTGCATTTCTTTTCCATGGGGATGTTCTTGGTCCCTGTTTCCTGTACAATGTCACAAACCTCCATCCATAGTTCATCAGGCACTCTATCAGATCTAGCCCCTTAAATCTATTCCGCACTTCCACTGTATAATCATAAGGGATTTGATTTAGGTCCTACCTGAATGGTCTAGGGTTTTTCCCTACTTTCTTCAATTTAAGTCTGAATTTGGCAATAAGGAGTTCATGATCTGAGCCACAGTCAGCTCCTGGTCTTGTTTTTGCTAACTGTATACAGCTTCTCCATCTTTGGCTGCCAAGAATATAATCAATCTGATTTTGGTGTTGACCATCAGGTGATGTTCATGTGTAGAGTCTTCTCTTGTGTTGTTGGAAGAGGATGTTTGCTATGACCAGTGCATTCTCTAGGCAAAACTCTATTAGACTTTGCCCTGCTTCATTTCGTGCTCCAAGGCCATATTTGCCTGTTACTCCAGGTGTTTCTTGACTTCCTACTTTTACATTCCAGTCCCCTATAATGAAAAGGACTTCTTTTTAGGGAGTTAGTTCTAAAAGATCTTTTAGGTCTTCATAGAACCGTTCAGCTTCGGCTTCTTCAGTGTTACTGGTTGGGGCATAGGCCTGGATTACTGTAATATTGAATGGTTTGCTTGGAAAAGAACAGAAATCATTCTGTCATTTTTAAGGTTGCATCCAAGTACTGCTTTTTGGACTGTTTTGTTGACCATGATGGCTACTCCATTTCTTCTAAGGGATTCTTGCCCACAGTAGTATATATAATGGTCATCAGAGTTAAATTCACCCATTCCAGTCCATTTTAGTTCACTGATTCCAATAATGTTGACGTTCACTCTTGCCGTCTCCTGTTTGACCACTTCCAATTTGCCTTGATTCATGGACCTAACATTCCAGGTTCCTATGCAGTATTGCTCTTTAAAGCATCGGACCTTGCTTCTATCACCAGTCACATCCACAACTGGGTATTTGTTTCGTTTTGGCTCCATCCCTTCATTCGTTCTGAATTTATTTCTCCACTGATCTCCAGTAGCATACTTGGCACCTACCGACCTGGGGAATTCCTCATTCAGTATCCTATCATTTTGCCTTTTCATACTGTTCATGGGGTTCTCAAGGCAAGTATACTGAAGTGGTTTGCCATTCCCTTCTCCAGTGGACCACATTCTGACAGACCTGTCCATCATGACCCGTTCTTCTTGGGTGGTCCCACACGGCATGGCTTAGTTTCATTGAGTTAGACAGGGCTGTGGTCCATATGATCAGATCAACTCGTTTTTTGTGATTATGATTTCATTGTGTCTGCCCTCTAATGCCCCCTCCCAATACCTCCCATCTTATTTGGGTTTCTCTTTATTGCCATATAATTGCTGATAGTATTCTCTAATGATCCTTTGTATTTCTGTGTTGTCGGTTGTGATCTCTCCATTTTCATTTCTAATTTTATTGAGTAATTTTATTGATTTGGTTCTTCTCCCTTTGTTTCTTGATGAGTCTGGCTAGTGGTCTGTCAATTTTATTTACCCTCTCAAAGAACCAGCTTTTGGCTTTGTTTATTTTTGCTATAGTCTCTTTTGTTTCTTTTGCATTTATTTCTGCCCTAATTTTTACGATTTCTTTCCTTCTACTAACCCTGGGGTTCTTCATTTCTTGCTTTTCTAGTTTCTTTAGGTGTAGAGTTAGGTTATTTAGTTGACTTTTTTCTTGTTTCTTGAGGTGTGCCTGTATTGCTATGAACCTTCCCCTTAGCACTGCTTTTACAGTGTCCCAGAAGTTTTGGTTTGTCGTGTTTTCATTTTCTTTCATTTCTATGCATATTTTGATTTCTCTTTTGGTTTCTTCTATGATTTGTTCATTATTCAGCAACGTGTTGTTCAGTCTCCATATGTTGGCATTTTTGATAATAGTTTTTCTCCTGTAATTGAGATCTAATCTTACTGCATTGTGGTCAGAAAAGATGCTTGGAATGATTTCAATTTTTTTGAATTTACCAAGGCTAGATTTATGGCCCAGGATGTGATCTATCCTGGAAAAAGTTCCCTGTGCACTTGAGAAAAAGGTGAAATTAATTGTTTTGGGGTGAAATATACTATAGAGAGCTATTAGCTCTAACGGGTCTATTGTATCGTTTAAAGTTTGTGTTTCCTTGTTAATTTTCTGTTTAGTTGATCTATCCATAGATGTAAGTGGGGTATTAAAATCTCCCACTATTATTGCATTGTTGTTAATTTCCCCTTTCATACTTGTTAGTAATTGTCTTACATATTGCAGTGCTCCTATGTTGGGTGCATAAATATTTATAACTGTTATATCTTCTTCTTGGATTGATAGTTTGATCATTATGTAGTTTCCTTCTTTGTCTCTTTTCACAGCCTTTGTTTTAAAGTCTATTTTATCTGATATGAGTATTGCTACTCCTGCTTTCTTTTGGTCTCTATTTGCATGGAATATCTTTTTCCAGCCCTTCACTTTCAGTCTGTATGTGTCCCTCGTTTTGAGGTGGGTCTCTTGTAGACAAAATATATCGGGGTCTTGTTTTTGTATCCATTCAGCCAGCCTTTGTCTTTTGGTTGGGGCATTCAACCCATTTACATTTAAGGTAATTATTGATAAGTATGATCCCGTTGCAATTTTCTTTATTGCTTTGGGTTCGAGTTTATACACCCTTTCTGTGTTTCCTGTCTAGAGAAAATCTTTTAGCATTTGTTGGAGAGCTGGTTTGGTGATGCTGAATTCTCTCAGCTTTTGCTTGTCTGTAATGCTTTTGATATCTCCTTCATATTTGAATGAGATCCTTGCTGGGTACAGTAATCTGGGCTGTAGGTTATTTTCTTTCATCACTTTAAGTATGTCTTGTCATTCCCTCCTGGCCTGAAGAGTTTCTGTTGAAAGATCAGCTCTTATCCTTATGGGAATCCCCTTGTGTGTTATTTACTGCTTTTTCCTTGCTTCTTTTAATATTTGTTCTTTGTGCTTGATCTTTGTTAATTTGATTAATATGTGTCTTGGAGTATTTCTGCTTGGGTTTATCCTGTTGGGGACTCTCTGGGTTTCTTGGACTTGGGTGATTATTTCTTTCCCCATTTTAGGGAAGTTTTCAACTATTATCTCCTCAAGTATTCTCTCATGGTCTTTCTTTTTGTCTTCTTCTTCTGGGACTCTTATGATTCAAATGTTGGGGTGTTTAACATTGTCCCAGAGGTCTCTGAGGTTGTCCTCATTTCTTTTAATTCGTTTTTCTTTTTTCCTCTCTGTTTCATTTATTTCTACAATTCTATCTTCTAGCTCACTTATCCTGTCTTCTGCCTCTGTTATTCTACTGTTTGTTCCCTCCAGAGTGTTTCTGATCTCATCTATTGCATTATTCATTGTATATTGACTCTTTTTTAAACCTTTCTTCCATCTTCTCAACCCTTTTCTCCAGGTTATTTATCTGTAACTCCATTTTGCTTTCAAGATTTTGAATCATTTTCACCATCAAAATTCGAAATTCTTTATCGGGTAGATTCCCTATATCTTCCTCTTTTGTTTGGGTTGGTGGGCATTTATCTTGTTCCTTTACTTGCTGGATATTTCTCTGCCTCTTCATCTTGGTTATATTGCTTTGCTTTGGGTCGCCTTTCCGTCTTCTGGCAGTTTGTGGAGTTCTCTTTATTATGTAGTTTCCTCGCTGTGTGTGGGGTTGGACAGGTGACTTGTCAAGGTTTCCTGGTTAGGGAAACATGTGTCGGTGTTCTGGTGGGCGGAGCTGGATTTCTTCTCTCTGGAGTGCAATGAAGTGTCCAGTAATGAGTTATGAGATGTCATTGGGTTTGGAGAGACTTTGGGCAGCCTGTATATTGAAGCTCAGAGCTATTTTCCTATGTTGCTGGAGAATTTGCATGGTATGTCTTGCTCTGGAACTTGCTGACCCTTGAGTGGTGTTTGGTGTTAGTGTAGGTGTGGAGGCGTTTGATGAGCTGCTATCGATTAATGTTCCCTGGAGTCAGGAGTTCTCTGGTGTTCTCAGGATTCGGGCTTAAGCCTCTTGCCTCTGGCTTTTGGTCTTATTCTTGGAGTAGCCTCTAGATGTCTCTATCTGTCATTTCCAAGGTGGTTCCCTCTGTTTTAGCTTCTGTTTGCTGGTCTCTTCAGTGTCTAAATTCCCCCCTGGCACTTGGGGACAGTGGTGGACATTTTTTAAGGCTCAGTTGATCAGTCCTGTTCTGGGAAGGGAGGAACACTGCAGACAAATATCTCTGGCATCTGTGGGGAGTGCTCGCAGCGTCTCGGCCACACTGGGTTTGCCCCCGCTCATAGCACGTGTGCTGTCCCAGTCTACACTGCACAGGCTCTAGGTTGCTCTGCCAGGAACTGTCCGAGGCTGGCGCTGGGTTGTATGAACTTCCCAGGTCTGAGCGGGTCAAGTTCAGGTTCTCGGGTACTCCACAAAGGCGCAGACTTGGTTAGGCCTGCGTTTTGTGCCTTCCCCGGTCCGAGCAGCTCAGGTGACCAGGTGTTTGGCGAGCATGGTCGCTGTGACTTATCGCCTCCCCAGTCCCTGCCACTCGGTTTTCTGGGTGTACAACTGGAGCACCTTCTCAGGCGGATATCGACCGGCCCGAGCCCAAGAAGTCCTGATTAGCAACAAGCCTGCCTGCAGTTTGGTATCGGATGTCTTTCTGGGGCCGCGGTTGCCCCCTCCCGCTCTGGCTGCCCTCCCCTGCCTGTGTCGGTGGGGGATAGGGGATGGGCTGACCACAGCTGGCTCGCTCTGCTCAACCCTTTGTTCTGTGAGCAGAGCTGGTGGAGTCTTAGGTTAGATCTTTCCGCCTTTTCATGGTGAAGCTATCCCAGTCTGCTTTGCTATCCCCAGTTCTCTCAGATTGTCATCGCAGCATTCAAGCCCAGTCATTTCTCTAAGCAGTTCAGCTGGCTCCTCCCTGCCCAGCCCCCACTTGCTAATAGCATATGCAGGAATCTGTGCTGCTTCTGTGCTGGGATTTACCGTTTGGCGGGTAATCTGTGAGTTTTAATTATTTCTTTCTTTTTCCTCCCGGTTATGTGGCCCTCTGAGGTTCCAAGGCTTGCCACAGACTCGCCAGTGAGAGTGTTTCCTGGTGTTTGGAAACTTCTCTCTTTTTAAAGCCTCCCTTCCCATGACGGAGCTCCATCCTTACCTCTTTTGTCTCTCTTTTTATCTTTTATGTTTTTTCCTACCTCCTTTCGAAGACAAGGTGCCTGATGTCCTCTGCCAGCATTCAGAAGTTGTTTTGTGGACTTTACTCTTCATTCAAATGTTCTTTGGATGAATTTGTGGAGGAGAAAGTGTTCTCGCTGTCCTATTCCTCCCCCATCTTGTTCCCTCCCCCCCCCCCATTGCAGCAATTTTTATAATAGCCAGGACATGGAAGCGAACTAGATGCCCATCCAGACTAAGTGATAAGAAAGCTGTGGTACATATACACAATGGAACATTACTCAGTAATTTAAAAAGAATGCTTTTGAATCAGTTCTAACGAGGTGGGTGAAACTGGAGCCTATTATACAGAGTGAAGGAAGCCAGAAAGAAAAACACCAATACAGTATCAGTATCAGTTCAGTTCATTTCAGTCGCTCAGTCGTGTCCAACTCTTTGTGACCCCATGAATCACAGCACGCCAGGCCTCCCTGAGCTCACTCAAACTCATGTCCATCGAGTTGGTGATGCCATCCAGCCATCTCATTCTCTGTTGTCCCCGTCTCCTCCCGCCCCCAAACTTTCCCAGCATCAGACTCTTTTCCCGTGAGTCAACTCGTTGCATGAGGTGGCCAAAGTGTTGGAGTTTCAGCTTTAGCATCAGTCCTGCCAATGAACACCCAGGATTGATCTCCTTTAGAATGGACTGGTTTGACCTCCTTGCAGTCCAAGGGACTCTCAAGAGTCTTCTCCAGCACCATAGTTCATAAGCATCAATTCTTCGGCAATCATCTTTCTTCACAGTCCAACTCTCACATCCATACATGGCCACCGGAAAAACCATAGCCTTGACTAGACGGACCTTTGTTGGCAAAGTAATGTCTCTGCTTTTTAATATGCTATCTAGGTTGGTCATAACTCTCCTCCCAAGAAGTAAGTGTCTTTTAATTTCCTGGCTGTAACCAGCATTTGCAGTGATTTTGGAGCCCAAAAAAATAAAGTCTGACACTGTTTCCACTGTTTCCCCATCTATTTCCCATGAAGTGATGGGACCAAATGCCACAATCTTCGTTTTCTGAATGTTGAGCTTCAAGCCAAAGTTTTCACTCACCTCTTTCACTTTCATCAAGTGGCCTTTGAGTTCCTCTTCACTTTCTGCCATAAGGGTGGTGTCATCTGCATATCTGAGGTTATTGATATTTCCCAATACAGTATACTAATGCATATATATGGAATTTAGAAAGATGATAACGATAACCCTGTATGCTGCTGCTGCTTCTGCTAAGTCACTTCAGTCGTGTCTGACTCTGTGTGACCCCATAGACGGAAGCCCACCAGGCTCCCCCGTCCCTGGGATTCTCCAGGCAAGAACACTGGAGTGGGTTGCCATTTCCTTCTCCAATGTGTGAAAGTGAAAGTGAAATCGCTCAGTCGTGTCTGACCATTAGCGACCCCACAAACTGCAGCCTACCAGGCTCCTCCATCCATGGGATTTTCTAGGCAAGAGTACTGGAGTGGCTTGCCATTGTCTTCTCCGTATACGAGACAGCAAAACAGACACTGATGTATAGGACAGTCTTTTGGACTCTGTGGGAGAGGGCGAGGGTAGGATGATTTGGAAGAATGACATTGAAACATGTATATTATCATATGTGAAACGAATCGCCAGTCCAGGTTCGATGCATGATACAGGGTGCTCGGGGCTGGTGTACTGGGATGAACCAGAGGGATGGGATGGGGAGGGATGTGGGAGGGGGGTTCAAGATGGGGAACACATGTACACCTGGGGCAGATTCATGTCAATGTATGGCAAAACCAATACAATAACATAAAGTAATTAGCCTCCAATTAAAATAAATAAATTAAAAAAATCAAAATAAAGAAAAACAAAAAAAAGTGCACAAAAAAATTAAAAAAAAATTGTCCAGCAAATTATTCAGTTAGTCAGAAAGTTAGCATGTCATACTATCAACCAAGTCAGTTTGCCACTCATTTTAACAGTTTGTAAACCCTCCGATCAGAAATTGAGTTAATTCCAGCTGGCTAGTCCATCACTAACCTTGTCAGTAACACAGACTTCTGTTAATCAGCCAGCTAATCAACACAGGAAAAATTAATATATGTACCTTTCTTTTATTTTAAGGTGCCTGCAACAGGCAGAACGACTAGGTAAAATCATGATTTAGGTAAAATCTCATATCTTGATTGTAACTTTCTAAGAGAGAAAGACCATAGTTAAGACATATAGTATCTTTTTGAAAATTATATGAAGACTTGACCCCACCAATGATAAACTCCATAAAGGAACAGCTTCAGGGAATTATTAAGAAAAAGTTCTCCTTTTTTCCTGACACAATTTCAAAACCCAAGTCCAAGCTAAGAGAATATGGGCTGAATTTCAGTCCCTCTCTTTTTCATTTGGGTGTCTTTGTGTAAAATATACTGTATTGTGAAGGGTCTGTCTTGAAGAACTATCCTGATACAACCTAAAGTAGCTCCCAATAGTCTAGTCTATATTGTCAAGTGAGAATCACCAAAATCAGAACTCCTTTTTTGTTTTTTTTAAGAATCGCCTTCTGCATAGATTTCAGGCCATATTTATTCAACAAAGGAATAAGACTTGGAAGGATAAGAAGACATTCTGTGGAGGCAATTGGAGCTGGATAAATAGATAGATATGAGATTTACAATAGATGTTTGTAACATTGTACAGGAGGCTGAGATCAAAACCATCCCCAAGAAAATAGAAATGCAAAGAGGCAAAATGTTTGTCTGAGGAGGCCTTATGAATAGCTGAGGAAAGAGAAGTGAAAGACAAAGGAGAAAATGAAAGATATACTTATCTCAATGCAGAGTTCCAGAGAAAAGAAAGGAGAGATAAGGAAGCATTTTTAAGTGATCAAAACAAAGAAATTGAGGGAAACAGAAGAATGGGAAAGACTGGAGATATCTTCAAGAAAATTAGAGATACCAAGGGAACATTTCATGCAAAGATGGGCACAATAAAGGACAGAAATGGTATGGACCTAACAGAAGAAGAATATACTAAGAAGAGGTGGCAAGAAAAACAAGAACTATACAAAAAATCTTAATGGCCCATATAACCACAAGGGTGTGATCACTTACCTAGAGTCAGACATCCTAGAGTGCGAAGTCAAGTTGGTCTTAGGAAGCATCACTATGAACAAAGTTAAGGGAGGTGATGAAATTCCAGCTGAGCGATTCCAAATCCTAAGAGATGATGCTATTAAAGTGCTGCACTCAATGTGCCAGAAAATTTTGAAAACTCAGCAGTGGACACAGAAATGGAAAATGTCAGTTTTCATTCCAATTCCAAAGAAAGGCAATGCCACAGAATGTACAAACTACTGTACAATTGAACTCATCTCATACACTAGCAAAGTAATGCTCAAAATTCTTCAAGCTAAGCTTCAACAGTATGTGAATCAAGAACTTCCAAATGTACAAGTTGGATTTAGAAAAGGTAGCAAAACCAGACATCAAACTGCCAACATCCATTGGATTGCATGAAAAAACAGAGAATTCCAGAAAAATATCTACTTGTACTTCATTGACTATGCTAAAGACTTTGACTGTGTAGATTACAACAAACTGTGGGAAATTCTTAAAGAGATGGAAATACCTGAACACCTTACCTGCCTCCTGTGAAACCTGTATGCAGGTCAAGAAGCAATGGTTGGAACAGGACGTGGAAAAACAGACTGGCTTAAAATTGATAAAAGAGTATGTCAAGGCTGTATATTTTCACCCTGCTTACTTAACTTATATGCAGAATATATTACTCAAAATGCCAAGCTGGATGAATCTCAAGCTGGAGTCAATATTGTTGGGAAAAAAATCAATAACCTCAGATATGAAGATAACACCACCTTTATGGCAGAAAGGTAAGAGGAAACAATGAGTATTTTGGTTAAGGTGAAAGAAGAGAGTGAAAAAGCTGGCTTAAAGCTCAACATTCAAAAAACTCAGATTATGGCATCTGGTCCCATCACTTCATAGCTGATAGGTGGGGAGTCAATGGAAACAATGACAGACTTTATTTCCTTGGGCTCCAAAATCACTGTGGATGGTGACTGCAGCCATGAAATTAAAAAAAAAAACAAAAACGCTTTTTCCTTGGTGGAAAAGCAGTTACAAACCTAGACAACATAGTAAAATGCACAGTCATTATTTTGCCTACAAATGTCCATATAGTCAAAGCTATGGTTTTTCCAGTAGTCATGTATGAATGTGAGAGTTGGATTGTAAAGAAAGCTGAGAGCCGAAGAATTGATGCTTTTGAACTGTGGTGCTAGAGGAGACTCTTGAGAGTCCCTTGGACTGCAAGGAGATCAAACCAGTCAATCTTAAAGGAAATCAACCCTGAATATTCATTGGAAGGAGTGATGCTGAAGCTGAAACTCCAATACTTTGGCCACCTGATGCAAAGAGCTGACTCATTGGAAAAGACTCTGATGCTGCAAAAGATTGAAGGCAGGAGGCGAAAGGGATGACAGAGGATGAGATGGTTGGATGCATCACCGACACAATGGACATGACTTTGAGCAAACTCTGGGAGATGGTTAAGGACAGGGAAGCCTGGAGTGCTGCAGTCCATGGGGTTGCCAAAAATCTGATATGACTTAGTGACTGAACAACAAACCCAGAAAATAATGTGTTACATTTTTACTAAACATCAGGACTTATTCTTTTCAAAGCCCTTTCCTTCACTTATCTGAAGGATGATACACAATCATACCCTGAGCCAGATAGGGATTCTCATCCTCACTTGATCGATGGGAAAAGTAAAACTTTGCAATATTTATTCTAAACATCTTCCTCATGTTATCAAAAAATGAACATCAAAGTTGGAAATTGAATCTCCTGACTCTTGTTCCAGCCTTCCTTCTTTATCCATAAATGGATTTCAACCATGGTAATAAGAAAGAAAGTGAGACCAAGTTTGGTCAGTGAATTGGAGAACAGGGTAGAACATGAGAACTTGAAAAACTTGTTGGTGGCCTTTGTGTCTCACAAATGGCTTAAAAACTTGATCATGATGACTAAGCAGGTTGATTCCAGAGGAAAAGAATAAATTGATCTTTAGGGGTTTATACTTCTCTGTGGGTTCCTGTGCCCACCATCTAAGTATAAATCTGATTGTCTGTCTACACAGAGTTACCCTGAGTTTTCCCCTGGTTTGGGATTTTTACACCTCATCTTCACAAGTACCCACATCATCATTCTTTCAGGGCATATCTTGTGTCTTACACATTTAGCTGTGATGATTTGAAAAGGGCTTAAAAGACCAACATATTATCCACTCTAAGGTGAAAAGTTGGTATTTTAAACTAGATGCAATGCCTTAGTTCAAAAGAATAAGCTGAATGATAGTTTCAGGAGTTGCTTGAGGTCAGTAGGCAAGATCTTGAGGTATGAGGTTTTACAATCTTTTCTTATTTTTTTTCAGGGATTTTCCCAATATCTTTCAAATTATTTAAGAAACAAAATATAAGTAGACACCTTGGTGGGGAGCTCCAGTCTGAAAATCTGACTTTTGATTACCCCAATCCAGTAGGCTGGAATGACTTTGTCTTCATCCATCACCTGAAATTTTCTCAGATTCAGAGATCAATGACTCACACTTATTGAACATCTCTTATGTCCCTGACTATCCTTATGTATAAAATCTTTCAGATACACCATTATAATAAACTATGCAAGTTGCCTACCATTTATCCATCCTTCCCTTCTTCCTTAGAGAATCATGATTTAACTAGGGTCAACAATGCACTCAAAATTTTCTCTTTGCCAGACTCACTGCAGCTAGTATTGGCCATGTGACTCAGTTTTGGCCAATAAAATACAAGCAAAAGATTCCTGGTTGGAATTTATCCTGATGAAAAGTGATAGACTCAGCTGGCATGTCTTTTTGTCCTTCTCCTTTTCATGCTTAGAATGTGATGTCAACATGAGAGCACAAAGAAGAAAGATATATGCTTGGGATAGTGGAGCCAAAAACCACAAGAATTTGGTCTTTAATGACTTTGTGAAATCATTGTCCCACACCTCTGTGATCTACGTCCAGATTTTTGTTAGTGACACAAAGTCCTTATTTATTTTAGTCATTTTAGTTTAATTTCTATTATAGGAATTCAATACATTCCTAATCATTATTTAATCAATTTTTTATTAAATCATCTCATCTACTCTTCCCAGCAACACTGTGAGGAGGTTTTTAAATTCTCATTGGACAAATGAGGAAACAAGCTCAGAGAAGTTACATAATTTGTCATACAGGTTGTAAGTGGCAGAGCTTTAATCCAAACCTAGAATTCTCTGAGTCCAGCTCCAGTGCTCTTTTTAATGCCACAATATGCCAACTTCCTTACAGGATATCCTGCTTCCTGGCAAAAGAGGAATTGTGTGTGTGTGTGTGTGTGTGTGTGTGTGTGTGTGAGAGAGAGAGAGACAGAGAGACAGAGAGACAGAGAGACAGAGAGAGACAGAGAAAGGCAAAGAGACAGAGTTTTTTAAGAGCAGAATCACTCATTGTCCTTATTAGGCATTTTTCTAGGTTCCTGATAGTTCTTATTGGGCCATATTCAAATAAAATAAGTATGTAGTAAGAGATCAGGAAACCTTTCTTCTGTCTTCTAAGAGCTTCTGGTTTGATACTAACAAGTCTGCTCTATTTATCTCCATTCCCACAGCATTGTTAGAACCACTTGTTTCAGTTTAGGTTTAACATTAACCCATTTATTCATTCCTTTAGTGAACAATCTCCATGCCTGTTCTCTGGGCCAGACATATTAGAAAGAAAACTAGACTAAGAATATGAAGCTTGATATTACTACTAAATTTTATGCTTGAGTTCTAAGTCTCAGTATCCTTATTCATATTCATAGGACATTAGACTATATAGTCTACTCTAATCGAACTTATAAACGTGACAGGTTAAGTTTCTTTGAATTGATTCAGTTTTAGCTGTCACTGCACTGCACTGAGAGCCCCCATGAGCTTACAGCATCTTTATTGGGAAAAAGAAAGCCCAAGGTGGACATTCAGCTGCTCCAATGTTGTGGGTTACTTCTCAGAAGATCCACTCAGATCTTGTCTCATGAGATCACCAAAGAATCTGTGGGACTTGACTACTTGGGTCAGATAGTGATGGAGACAGGGCTTTCATAAGCAAGCACTTGAGTCTTGGCAGACTGAGTTCCTACTAACAGCAGCACCCAAATGGAAATCCCAACCTGCAGAATTACTCATCTTCAGAGCCAAGATGGTGGCCCAGTCTAACCAGAGAACTTGACAGGGCACAAGTCTGCCTGATTCAGTATCCTCAGGCAACATGCCTTTTCAGACTTGGAGCTGTTCTGCTGCCCCACAGGGCAGAGAGGTTAACAGTCCTACCTGCTGCTTAATGAAGCTCCCAGTCCCACCTGACCAGAAAGCTTGATCAGGGCATCTAGAAGTCTGCCAAGTCTAATAGCATCCAAGTGAATAGCGTGATGTGGTTCCCAAACAAGAAAGATGCCAGCCTTGGGGCCTGTTCTACAGGCCTACATAGACAGGTAAGGTAGTCCATAGCCCTTTTCATGGCCGTGTATAGCCATGAACCTTACCTTACCAGGAAACTAATCAGAACTCCCAGGAACCTGTGTAGTCCATCCTGCAACCCTCATAACACTGGCACTTGAGTGGAGAGCCTAGAAGGCAGCCTGCCCATTTGCAAAGTTAAGCAATGGCCCACCAGTCTGGGGAATTTTGTGACAGTTCTACTTAATTTGGTTCCCAAAAAAGAGCCTTACTAACATTAGGCCTGTTTGATGGCAGGGCAAAGGCTAATAGAGTTTTGCCAAGAGAATGCACTGCTCATAGCAAACACCCTCTTCCAATAACACAAGAAAAGACTACACATGGACATCACCAGATGGTCAACACCGAAATCAGATTGATTATTTTCTTTGCAGCCAAAGATGGAGAGGCTGTATACAGTTAGCAAAAACAAGACCAGGAGCTGACTGTGGCTCAGATCATGAACTCCTTATTGCCAAATTCAGACTTAAATTGAAGAAAGTAGGGAAAACCACTAGACCATTCAGATATGACCTCAATCAAATCCCTTATGATTATACAGTGGAAGTGAGGAATAGATTTAAGGGACTAGATCTGATAGATAGAGTGCCTTATGAACTCTGGACGGAGGTTCGTGACATTGTAAAGGAGACAGGGACCAAGACCATCCCCATGGAAAAGAAATGCAAACAAGCAAAATGGCTATCTGAGGAGGCCTTACAAATAGCTGTGAAAAGAAGAGAGGCGAAAAGCAAAGGAGAAAAGGAAAGATATAAGCATCTGAATGCAGAGTTCCAAAGAATAGCAAGGAGAGATAAGAAAGCCTTCCTCAGCGATCAATGCAAAGAAATAGAGGAAAACAACAGAAAAGGAAAAATAAGAGATCTCTTCAAGAAAATTAGAGATTCCAAGGGAACATTTCATGCAAAGATGGGCTCGATAAAGGCCAGAAATGGTATGGACCTAACAGAAGCAAAAGATATTAAGAAGAGGTAGCAAGAATACACAGAAGAACTGTACAAAAAAGATCTTCACGACCAAGATAGTCACGATAACGTGATCACTGACCTAGAGCCAGACATCTTGGAATGTGAAGTCAAGTGGGCCTTAGAAAGCATCACTACGAACAAAGCTAGTGGTGGTGATGGAATTCCAGTTGAGCTGTTTCAAATCTTGAAAGATGATGCTGTCAAAGTGCTGCACTCAATATGCCAGCAAATTTGGAAAACTCAGCAGTGGCCACAGGACTGGAAAAGGTCAGTCTTCATTCCGATCCCAAAGAAAGGGAATGCCAAAGAATGCTCAAACTACCGCACAATTGCACTCATCTCACACGCTAGTAAATTGATGCTCAAAATTCTCCAAGCCAGGCTTCAGCAGTATGTGAACCGTGAGCTCCCAGATGTTCAAGCAGGTTTTAGAAAAGGCAGAGGCACCAGAGATCAAATTACCAACATCTGCTGGATCATGGAGAAAGCAAGAGAGTTCCAGAAGAGCATCTATTTCTGCTTCATTGACTATGCCAAAGCCTTTGACTGTGTGGATCACAATAAACTGTGGAAAATTCTGAAAGAAAAGGGAATACCAGACCACCTGACTTGCCTCTTGAGAAACCTGTATGCAGGTCAGGAAGCAACAGTCAGAACTGTACATGAAACAACAGACTGGTTCCAAATAGGAAAAGGAGTACGTCAAGGCTGTATATTGTCACCTTGCTTATTTAACTTCTATGCAGAGTACATCATGAGGAACGCTGGGCTGGAAGAAGCACAAGCTGGAATCAAGATTTCTGGGAGAAATATCAATAACCTCAGACATGCCGATGACACCACCCTTATGGCAGAAAGTGAAGAGGAACTAAAAGTCCTCTTGATGAAAGTGAAAGAGGAGAGTGAAAAAGTTGGCTTGAAGCTCAACATTCAGAAAACAAAGATCATGGCATCTGGTCCCATCACTTCATGGGAAATAGATGGAAAAACAGTGGAAACAGTGTCAGATTTTATTTTTTGGGGGCTCCAAAATCACTACAGATGCTGAATGCAGCCATGAAATTAAGAGACGCTTGCTCCTTGGAAAGAAAGTTATCACCAACCTTGATAATATATTAAAAAGCATAGACATTACTTTTCCAACAAAGGTCCATCTAGTCAAGGCTATGGTTTTTCCCGTGGTTATGTATGGATGTGAGAGTTGGACTGTGAAGAAAGCTAATCACCGAAGAATTGATGCTTTTGAACTGTGGTGTTGGAGAAGACTCTTGAGAGTCCCTTGTACTGCAAGGAGATCCAACAAGTCCATTCTAAGGGAGATCGATCCTGGGTGTTCATTGGAAGGACTGATGCTAAAGCTGAAACTGCAATACTTTGGCCACCTCATGCGACGAGTTGACTCACTGGAAAAGACTCTGGTGCTGGGAAAGGTTGGGGGTGGGAGGAGAAGGGGACGACCGAGAATGAGATGGCTGGATGACATCGCTGACTCTGTGGACATGAGTTTGAGTGAACTCCGGGAGTTGGTGATGGACAGGGAGGCCTGGCGTGCTGTGATTCATGGTGTCGTGGAGAGTCGGACACGACTGAGCGACTGAACTGAACTGAACTGAACTGATGGCTACACCTGGGAAGGGAAATTAATTTGTAGCCTCACCAACTGCTACATACACCCTTCAGCCTGCTCAAACAGGAAACCTAATAACAGCATATACTAAGCTGAGTAATCTATCCATCCCTAACCCCTGCTTATGGTGGCACTTGAGCAGATATCCAAGCCAATGTCTCTCCCCAACAACAGAGTAAAGCAAGTGGCCCCAGATAGCCATGGAATTCAGTACATAGTTCTACTTGACTTGAGTCCCTAAACAAGACTTACTGGCCTTGGTACCCATTCTGCTGCCCTGCATGGACAGAAGAACTAATTAATAGTTCCATCAACTATTGAATATAGTACCCACTCCTGACCATCCAGAAAACCTATCAGAGAAAATGAGAAATCATGAAGCCCATCCTATAGCTTCATTTGGACAGGGAAGCAAGCCTGAGGTCTTATTCAACTGTTTTCAGCAAGAGGCACTCCATCTGACCTCGAGCTTGAGCAGTAAGCTCTCCCAGAGAAAGACACAGATAGCAAGCTCCACCTGCCAGATGATATTAGGTCATACTACAAAGACCAAAACTTGTGTTGACTGTTCAGGTGAAGAGTTGTGAAGGGTTCTCTGCCAAAGCAAACCTGTCAAGTCAGGAAGAGGAGACCACTTACTCTAATATACAGATATAAATGTAAGGAATCAAGGACCATGAAAAATCAGGTAAACATAGAACAACAAAGATCCTATTGAAGTTTAGTGAGCTATAAGAATGTAAATGCAGATAACTAAACAAAATTAGGGAAATAATGTTTGATCAAAAAGATAGGATCAACAACAGAAATATAAACCATAAAAAACCAGTTCAGAAATGCTACAGCTGAAGAATAAAATTATTAAACTGAAGAATTAAATAGAGAGAATCAGCAGTAGATTTGATGATGCAGGAGAATCAGTGATCTAGAAGACAGAGTATTTGAAATTACTGTCAGAAGAGCAGAAGGAATAAAAGGAAAACCTATAGAACTCTTGGGACATTATTTAACAATGTCTTCATCAGGGGACTCCAAGAAAGAGAAGAAAAAGTAAAAGGGACAGAAAGTATATTTAAAGCAGTAATGACAAAAAGTTGCCAAATCTGGGGAAAGAAATGGACATCTACATCCATGAGGCCAAAAGACCCCAAATAGGATAAACCTGATAGGGATAAACTGAATAAACATTATAATTAAAATATCAAAAGTCAAAGAAACAGGAAAAGATTTGAAAACACTAAGAGAAAAGATGTTGTTCAGTTGCTCAGTCATGTCTCACTTTTTTGAGACCCCCATGGACTGCAGCACACCAGGCTTCCCAGTCCTTCACTATCTCCCAGGCTTTGCTCAAACTCATGTCTATTAAATCGATGGTGCTATCCAACTATCTCATCCTTTGTCCTCTCCTGCTCCTCCTGTCTTCAGTCTTTCTCAGCATCGGGGTATTTTCTAATGAGTCAGCTCTTAGCATCAGGTGACTAAAGTATTGGAGTTTCAACTTCAGCATATCATCTTTCCAATGAATATTCAGGACTGATTTCCTTTAGGATGAACTAGTTGGATCTCCATGCAGTCCAAGGGACTCTCAAGAGTCTTCTCCAACACCACAGTTCAAAAGCATCAATTCTTCAGTGGCTAGCCTTCTTTATGGTCCAACTCTCACATCCATACATGACTACTGGAAAAAATCATAACTTTGATTAGATGGACATTTGTTGGCAAAGTAATGTCTCTATTTTTTAATATGCTGTCTAGGTTCGTCATAGCTTTTCTTCCAAGGAGCAAGCATCTTTTAATTTCATGGCTGCAGTCACCATCTGAAGTGATTTTGGAGCCCCCCCAAAATAAAGTCTGTCACTGTTTCTATTGCTTCCCCATTTATTTGCCATGAAGTGATGGGACGAGATGTCGTGGTCTTTGTTTTCTGAATGTTCAATTTTAAGCTTTCCTCTTTCACCTTTTTAAAGAGGTTCTTTAGCTCCTCTTTGGGTGGTCATGGTGTTATATTCTCTTAACTATTTATTGTCTGTTAAACTGTTGATTTCTCCTTCGAACATGAAACAGATTCTGCTAGAGAGAGTAATTTTTGATGTAAATTTTTTTCCCTTTCATCATTTTAAGTGTATGCTGCCACTCCCTTCTGGCCTGAGAGTTTCTGTTGAAATGTCAGCTTTTAGACTTATGGGGATCACCTTGCATATCATTTGTTATTTTCCTTGATGGTTTTAATATTTTTCTTTGTGTTTAATTTTTGTTAGTTTGATTAATGTGATTTGGCATGTTTCTCTTTGCATTTATCCTGTATGGGACTCTGAGCTTCCTGGACTGGGTGGCTATTTCCTTTCCCATGTTAGGGCAATTTTTGACTATAATCTCCTCAAATGTTTTCTCATATTCTTTCTTTTGGTCTTCTTCTTCTGAGACACCTATAATTTAAATTTTGGTGCAATTGGTGTTGTTCCAGAGGTCTCTGAGACTCTCATTTTTTTATTCATTTTTCTTTACTCTGCTCTCTTCAATTATTTCCACTATTCTATCTTCCAGTTCACTTATCCAGTCTTCTGCCTCAGTTATTCTGCTATTCATTTCCTCTAGTGTATTTTTCATCTCAGTTATTGTTTCATCTCAGTGTTGTTCATTGTTGATTGTCTATTCTTTAATTCTTCTAGATCCTTGTTAAACAGTTCTTGCATCTTCTTGGTAAGTGCCTCCGGTTTACTTTTCTGTGCCTACATTTTATTTCTAAGATTTTGGATCATCTTTACTATAATTACTCTGAATTCTTTTTCAGATAGACTGCTTATTTCCTCTTCATTTGTTTGGTCATGTGGGTTTCTACTATCCCTTCATCTGCTGTATGTTTCTCTGTCTTTCCATTTTGTTTACTGTGTTTGGAGTCTCTTCTCTGCAGGCTTGAATATTGCAGTTTCCCTTAAATGTGGTGTCTGCTCCCCATGGGTAGGGTTCAACTAATGCCTTGAGGGTGTCTTAGTTGGGGAACTTGTACCTTTGTTCTGGTGGATGGAGCTGGATCTTGTTTATCTGAAGAGCAGTACCATGTCCAGTAATATGTCTTGGATGTCTATGGGTTTTGTATAGCTTTGGGTTGCCTTTCTGTTAATGGGAAGGGTTCTGTTCCTGTTTGGCTAAAGGTTTTCCATGAGGCATCAGACACTGGAGCTTGGTGGCCTTTGCATGGATCTTGGTCTTAGTGTTGAGATGGAGGCCTTTGGAAAGGCTCTCACTGATTAATGTTCAATTAGGTCATCAGTTCTCTGGTGGTCCAATGGCTTGGACTTAGCTCTCCCACCATGGATTTCAGGCCCAACTCCTTACTGTAGCACCAATACATTACAGGCCACACTGCACAGAAAACAAAATCCTAAGATTAATGGTAAAATGAAACTCAACAGCAAAGAACACCCAAAGAGACTCACACATAAAGAGAGGAGAGAAAAAAGAGGGAAAAGAGGGAAAAACAGGAGTCAACAAGAAGAGAGTAATCTAGTCAATAAAAACAAACCTTAAGTGAAAATGAGTACTAAAAATTAGACTAGCAAAAATTCAAAATATAAAACAGGATAAAAATGCAATATAACTAAACAGTACTGTAAAACTAGGAAAAAGATAAAATGGATTTATTTTAAAATAAGGTGCTTTTTAAAAGGAAATGTTAGGTTATAAAAAAATAAAAATTAAAAGAATAATAAAAACCATTAGAACAATATTAAAATGATAAAAATAGGAAATACCGGGGAAAATATAGAGAGAGTGGTATTAAGAAGAATATCCTTGTGATTCCTCATTTTCTCTCCACACAATATGTTCTAGCCAATCTTCCTACTTAGAAAGTGCTCCAATAGTTCTATGAATGTCTCTGGACCTCTTTTGGGAAGTGGGGGATCAGTTCCTACTCAGAACTTGCTTTACTCCAGCTTGTAATTTCTCTCAAATTGTACAGTTGCCCCTAAATTCCATAGTCTCAGGCTAATTACAGAGATTTAATCTACTGTGCCTGTGGCTGTAGAAGCACTTTCCCCTTCTCTCCTTTACTTGCAGAGCCCCTGGTGTTCCACTTTGGTTTTGTGCCTGCCACTGCTTGCAAGTCACCCTCCAGTGTCTGTTCTCTACCCGGACATGGGGGAGTGGTGAAAGTAGAAGCTTAGTAGTGCTCACTTGCTCAGTTGGGCTAGGGAGAGAGAGGGGTATGGTAGACACAGCTGGGGTGTGTGCAGATTGCCATCCTTGCCTGAGACCTGCAGGAAGTAGCCACAGTCTGAAGAAAGTTGTGCACCTCTCCAGGGGGAGTTGGCTGTGGGTTGTGGGTCCTTTGGCAAAGCCAAGCTGCTCAGGCTCCCAGGAAGATACGGGCAGCAACACGTGCCCACTCAAAGCTTGGTGGCACCTGTGACCCTGGGGCCGAGACCATAGCAGCAACCTGTCTTCCACCTCTGGCACTTGCACCAGCTCTTCTACCTCTGGAGTCACAGCCAGTTCATCCCCCTTTGGCATTCGCAAATGTAAGGTCCTGTGTTATGCGCATGCAGAGAGAGCATTCCTGAGGCAATGATCTTTTGCCTCTCTGGCAGGCCCAGGCTTTTCTCTGGGCTCCCTCAGCTGTGTCATACTAGCTCCCTGAGAGTATCTTCATGGAATTCAACCCTGGTACTCTCCCTGAAGTCCAACCCCTGAAGCCTGAGCCTGAGCACCCAGCCCCTACTCACTGCAAGCATGGGCATGTGAGCCGCCTCTCTGCTGGGAAGTGCTGCTTGGCAATGATCTCTGTGGTGAATTCTTAGTTTTGCCTTCAGAGCACCTATCACTGCACTTCTCTTTGAGGTTCCAAAACTCCCTCCGACACTGCCCATAAGAGGGTTTCCAAGTGTGTGGAAACTTCCTCCTTCACAACTCCCTCCCAAGGGTGCAGGTCCCCATCCCAAAATATTTTGTCTATTTTCGTTTTTATTTTTAAAATTTACGTGTTTTTTTAAATTGAAGTATAGGTAATTTACAATGTTGAGTTAGTTTCTTGTGTATAGCAAATTGATTCAGTTACAAATATATATATTTTTATTATATTCCTTTCCATTATGGTTTCAAATTTTATATCTTTGAATGCTTACATTAGAAAGAAGAAATGATAAGATCAATGATATAAGCTTCCAGGTTAAGAAGCTAGAAAAAGAAGGAAGGAAGGAAGGAAATGGAGTAGAAGGAAATGATAAAGACCAGAATTTACTGAAATAAAAAAGAAAGAAACAAAATTGAGAACCAACAAAGCCAAAAGTTTTAAATCTTTATATTTTGCCCTACCTCATTCTGAAGAGATTGTCTTGACTTTTTGGATGTCTGAGATCCTCTGCCAGTATTCAGGAGGTGTTCTGTACGTTCCACAGGCAGATAAATTTTTGATGCATTTTGGGGTGTGGGAAGGTGATCTCCTCATCTTATTTCTCCACCATCTTGAAAGGCTCCAAAATGTTTATATTTTAAACAAACTCTGAAGTTTTTTTTTTAAATTTTGATATGTGGTATACCAATATTTTCTAATTTAAGTGGTATTTTAATGATTATAAATGATGGTATATACTTTATCTGTAACGTCTGAAAATGCAATCATTTTACTGTGATCTTCTACAGGTATCAAGTTTTAAATACAAAAAACATGTTGAATTGAAATATGAATAATTTCAATAATTTTCAATTTATGATTTGCTTTGTTCAAACTCTGTGTGTATTCATCACTCATGATTCATTTGTCAAGGAGGTATTTATTCAATATGAATATTGTTTCAAGTTGGTATAGGAAAATTATAGCTAAACATCTCATTGTCACCAGTCTATAAAAGAAGCACAATTTTATCACTTTGTCTTGTTTGTAGTCATTAAATCATTACATTTGCATATTTAAAAAGAAATAGAACAGGGAACATCCTAGGTTTTGCCAGAGAAGAGCTCCAAAAGATAGAGATGTAGGAGGGAAGGTACAGCTTGTATCAGATGCCCATATTTTACCTCCTGGGTTTTGCTCTCTCTTAAAGGCTCTTTCTTACTGCCACCCCTTGTAAGGGAATAGCCTTCCTGATTTACTCAGAACAGAAGAAATTCCCTGGTTTGGATAAAGAGGAACTCGGGAAGAAAGGCCTACAGGAAGGAAGGAGGGCCTTCCTTCAACTTTCCCCTCAGGATCACTTCTTTCATCTCTCTCTTAGAGGATTCTGTTATCTCACTATTCTTTAAACTCCAGCTTAAGAAGGTATGCAAACTATACCAATCTGGATTGCATTTGGCAACAACTATTAATAATAAAAGCAAACAAACATACAAACAAACCCAGAGGTGTAAACAAGTAGGGTTCATATACATGCATATATATTTAACAAGAAATCAAGTGTTAGAGTCCAGGATCCACTGGATATTCAGGCCACTGTGTCTTTTTTTATTTTATTTTTTGCAAATTATCGAAGCTTCTTAATCTTCTTGAAAGGAGATGACATATTCCCATGAACTTGTAGACACATATATTTCTGTACGTCCACTTTGGCCTATTTCAATCACCTTACTCAGAGTACTTCATAGTATATGTTTCACAGCACTAACATTCTCTACCTTCATTTTCTAGTCAATGTCACAATAACCCTATGGAAATAAAAGTAGTACACCAGTATTGGGTTTCCTAAAACACCCAACTCAAAATGTCACTTGTATCAGCAAAAATCTACAGTGGCTTTTCGTTGCTTTTTTTAATTTATTTTTTTATTGAAGGATAATTACTTTATAGAATTTTGCTGTTTTCTGTCAAACATCAACATGAATTAGCCATAGGTGAAATAAACTCTCAAATCCTTTGCATGGTATTTGAGGCTTTCTACGATCTAGCCCTGCCTTCCTTCACTAATCAACTCATCATTTTCTGAAGCCTGTGCTTCAGTTGACATTATTGCATCCTTTCCAAAATTGCTGCTTTTGCTATACTGCTCCTGCTACTTGGAAAACCCTGTCCATCCTATTCCACTCCCTTTCATCTACCTAAGGAAATCTTATTCATCCTTCAGGGCTTAACCAAATGACACTTTCTACCTGAAGCCCTCTCTGATTCCATCAGCAAAAATGAAGTACCTCTTCCCTTTCACCTTACCTGAACTGTATTTATTTGATATGTTGTGTTGGCCAAAAAGTTCATTTGGGTTCTGAACAAACTTTTTGGCCAACCCAATATTTTCATCTTCTTACACACAGAGTAGATTCTTGGTAGCTATATTCACCAAATAAATCCACAAAATAAACCTAAAACTTCCCATACTTAAAAATGCCCCTCATCACATAATCCAGTAGTTTCTTACAATGCTAATTATAGAGTCACTATATGACCTGCAATTCTTCTCCTAGGTTCACAGGAGCATTATTCATAGTAGCTAAATATCTGAAATAAACAAAATGCCATCAGTTGATGAATGGGCAAACAAAATGTGATGTATCTATACAGTTGAGTATTATTCAGTCATTAGAAATAATGAAGTATGAATGAACTACAATATGGATGATCCTTAAAAATTTTATGCTAAATGAAGGAAGCCAGACACAAAAGACCACATATTACATGATTATATTTATATGAAATATCCAGAAAAAAACAAATTCATAGGGACAGAAATTTGGTTACTGGTTGCCAACAGGCCCCTGTGTCTTTATACTCTACTATTCTTTCCTGTAGTATCATCCTCAGGGTGTATATATAGGAGTCTATATATAAGACAGATAGCCCCTGTAGCACCAGGCATCATGTCTGCATGATAGGAAGAAAGGACAGGAAAAGGAAAAAGTTATGTGTCCTTTGAGTCTACCTTCTTTTAAAAACTTTTTATGAAATTGCTACACAGTGACTTCTGCTCGCATATCATCAGTCAGAACTAAGTCTTCTGGCTACCCTCTGCAAACCAAGGGAGGCTAAGAGATGTAGGTTTTCCCCATCCCTTCTGGGCTCAGAGTTCTGTTAGATAGGAAGGAGAGGAGAATGGATATTGGGTAAGGACAAGCAATGTCTGCCACACAAATTTTCTGCTTCTTTACATCGCAACTGAAAGTGACTGCTATCTCACACACACAAAAATTAACTGCTAAAAAAGATTAAAACAAACAAACAAACAGAAAGAATGATGGAAAAAGAAATCTTATTAATGAAGTCAAATTTCAAAAGCAAATTTTTGTGGCCAGAAGACAAACCATCTCTGAGGTAACTCAGTGCAACCTCATTGGCACCACATCTCAGTAAATGACTTCTTTTCCCTCCTAGCTTCCTTCCAAATTTCAAACACTACCTCTCTTGAGCCTAACAAAACTCTTTCCAGAACAAGGCCAAAGACAGCAGTTGCCTGGGGCCCTATTACCACAAGCGATTTCCAACTTGCCTTATTCATAGACATTCAGTTCAGTCACTCAGTCGTGTCCAACTCTTTGCGACTCCGTGGACTGCAGCATGCCAGGATTCCCTGTCCATCACCAATTCCTGTTGCTAATTCAAACTCATCTCCATAAAGTCGGTGATGCCATCCAACTACCTCATCCTCTGTCGTCCCCTTCTATATGTGTGAAACATATACTGTGAGGTACTCTGAATAAGGTGATTGAAATAGGCCAAAGTGAAGGTACAGAAATATATGTGTCTGTCTACAAATTCATGGGAATACATCATCTCCTTTCAAGAAGATTAAGGAGCTTTGATGATTTGCAAAAAAAAAGGAGACCACCTTCAATCTTTCCCAGCACCAGGGTCTTTTCCAATGAGTCAGTTTTTCGCATCAGGTGGCCAAAGTATTGGCGGGTGTCAGAGGTGGCCATGAGAAACTGGATATTAAAGGTCCTTCTTCCATTTTTCTGGACACCTGCATAAGTCTCCTTGGGAGGGGACAATAGTGTTTTACATAGAGGTGAATAAACAGGGTATTCCACATAGACCTGAATTTGTGCCTGAGGGTCATAACTAATGCTGATGCCTCCCACATTCTAGTGTCTCCTTTTCTCTGCATGACCTTTTGAGTAGAATTTTTGCAACCTGCTTCCTGACATGTTTACCCTTTGTGTCTCTACTCCTCCAATCTTACATGCCAGTCAAGTTGCTTCCCAATACTGTCTGAAAGAAGCAATATCATGTAGTGGTTAACAGCTCCAATTTTGAAGTCCAACTGTTTGGATACAAATAATGCCTCCCCTATTTCCTAGTTAAAACAGCCTTGGGCAAGTCATTTAACATTTCTGTCCCGCAGATACCCATCTGTAAATAAGGTTACAATATTACCTACTTCGTAGTGTTACTGTCAGGATTAAATGAGTTAATGCATAAAGTACCTGACACATTGTAGGTTTTCAATAAGTGGTAGTTATTAAAATTCAGCTATGGGCTTTTGATATGGTAGCCCCTCTGGGGCACTCTTTTCCTATTCTGTCAGCAAATTCCCTTTTGTCCTTACAAAATTACTGAAAAATTATATCCTTCATGAAATGTTGCTTGAATTCCCTAAGCAAAATAAGACATTCATATATACTCAATACTTTGTACCTAACCCTGATCTGACACAAACCACTGTGTATTATAACATTATCATACCTACTCCCACTAATCTGCGAACTCCTTGAAGATAATGGTTTGTGCTTTATTTCTTTGTTCCCATCTTCTCACACATATCTTGACCCACAATAGAAACTTGGTGACTGTTAAGTAATGAATGAACTATTGATAAATTAATGAATAAAGAATGCAGCAATGGGAATCATATTCTCTGTGTGCCCTAGAAATTTCCAGTGACAGAGTTTATAAGTCCCTCTTTCACACTGTCCTAAAATGTATCTCCAGGTCTCCTGTTTTGTTTATGATGATATATGGTGCTAGTCCCTTGGACAGCAAGGAGATCAAATCAGTCAATCCTAAAAGGAATCAACCCTGGATATTAATTGAAAGGACTGATGCTGAAACTGAAGCTCCAATACTTTGGCCACCTGATGCACTGAGCCAACTCATTGAAAAGGATCCTAATGCTAGGAAAGATTGAAGGCAGGAGGAGAAGGGGACGACAGAGGATGAGATGGTTGGATGGCATCACTGACACTATGGACATGAGTTTAAGCAAATTTTGGGAAACAGTGAAGGACAGGGAAGCCTGGGGTGCTGTGGTTCATGGGGTCGCAAAGAGTCAGACACAACTGAGGGAATGAACAACAAAATGGTTCTAGAATGCACTAGTCTAACTATCAGCATAGGGGACTGGTTGTAAGGGTGGGTTCTGAGGACAACAG
This sequence comes from Moschus berezovskii, assembly GCF_049115385.1. NCBI lineage: Eukaryota > Metazoa > Chordata > Mammalia > Artiodactyla > Moschidae > Moschus > Moschus berezovskii. Next base: position 59,370,678 of record NC_142488.1, on the reverse strand, counting down.
AAGTTGGGATGGAAAAGTGCTAAGTCGCCAAGTTTTCCGAAGTTGAAAAATTCCATTCCATTTTCTTCTATGGGGCATGCTCTCAGAGGCGTTTCTTAGGGAGAAGCAGAAATTTCACGGGTGATACCAGCTCCTGTCTGTGGGAAAAGGATGGGGCAGCTGTCCTTGATTATGGATAAAAGGGGATGGGAATTCAGCCAGAGCAGTCATTAAAAAATACCAGGGGCTCATAATGTGCTTATGCTGTTAGATAACCAAGGTCCCAACCATAATCAGGTGTGGCTGGTAAATGCTTTGTGCCAGACTGTAGAAAGGTGTAGTTCCCACTATCTTATAGTTTCCCTTGTATCCAAAAATTGGGGACTCAAACAAAACCAAAAACTGACAAGGATGATTCAGACTAGAGCACTGGTTGATAAGGTGCAAAGAATGTGGTAGGGAAATTTTGCAAAAATCAAATGACTATGTGATTGTTGCTCTTCCACAGGTTGAGAAGATTCTAGCTTTGCCACTGATTGACCGTGTGACCTTAAGTAAGTCCTTTCTCCCCTAGGCCTCAGTCTCCCCATCTCTTCAATAAGGTAGTTAGATCTGATGATCTTTAAGAATCCTTACAGATATTTAAATTGTGGCATAAATAGTGTAATGAGATATCCAAGTTCAGTTCAGTCACTCAGTCATGTCTGACTCTTTGCGACCCCATGAACCACAGCAAGCCAGTCCTCCCTGTCCATCACCAACTCCCAGAGTTTACCCAAACTCATGTCCATTGAGTTGGTGATGCCATCCAACCATCTCATCCTCTGTCATCCCCTTCTCCTCCTGCCCTCAATTTTTCCTAACATCAGGGTCTTTTCAAATGAGTCAGCTCTTCGCATCAGGTGGCCAAAATACTGGAGTTTCAGCTTTAGCATCAGTCCTTCCAATGAACACCCAGGACCGATTTCCCTTAGGATGGACTGGTTGGATCTCCTTGCAGTCCAAGGGACTCTCAAGAGTCTTCTCCAGCACCACAGTTCAAAAGCATCAATAGCCTTGACTAAATATCCTTACAAATAGGAGAGATCTCTCTCAACTGTCTGACTTGGGTGAAAACCTGCTTATTGTGAAGGCAGGGAGCTGTCTAGGATGATCCCATTGAGGGCTCAATGGGCCCTGAATGTCTGTGTCCCCCAGGAGGGCTGGGACTAGTTGTGAGCTCACTCCAATCCAACAGCCTTTGTATTTCTCTGAGTTCAACCCCCAGGGTGAAGTCCTTGCCTTGAAGAGTATGGGAGAGGCCCTGGTTAATGAAGACACTTCTTCCCTGGAGAGATTGGAATGGTTTTCTCAGCCTAAGAGAGTGATAATTTTTTTTTCACTTAAATCACATTTATTATAAACCTAAGTGGAGTTTATTCGGAGAATAATTTAGTTTCTCAAGACAACTGGAAAAAACCTATTAGCAGTGGGAGACTGCTCCAAGCTGCTGGCATTTTTATACTTCTGTGGAGCTGAGAGTGGTGTGGCCAGAGGGGAATGAAGCTCCCCAGATCTAGGGCAGGGCCTGGAAATCTTCATGTTACTGGGAGTTGGAAGAGGGGAAGCATCCTTGAGCTACAGGGAAAATGGATAGGAAAATAATAAATATAATTAAAAAAAAAAAGATAGGAGAAGCCCTAGGATCTGACTTAAGGGAAATGGCTTGGCCTGCAGAATTGTGGGATTATGAAACCTAAAACCTAGAAGGGCCTTAAGAAATCATTTGGATCAAATATACCCCTTTTTTTAACTTAAATAACATTCAAGGGGCAGAGATATGTCCAAATTCATATACATACACATACACTCACATTCATAAACAGACCTTACCTTTATGGAATCATAGATACATAGTATCCTTGAGCCAAATCCTTTTAAATCATTTTATCAACTCCTACTCACACTATAAATGGAGATCCAGAAGCCTAAAGAGGAGAAAGTATCCACCCAAGGTCACACAGGGAGTCAGTGGTAAGCTGGGACATTGAGACACAGGCTAAGAAGTATTTGGAAACTTCTTGAAGCATAAAATTGAAGATGGAAGCAAAGGCTGAGGATATCTGGCACCAGGGGCTTAGTAGCCAGACCACCCACAAATTTTGTGTTTACTCTAAAGGCAATTCTGTGCGGGATCATGGTCTTCATGTACTAAGATTGCTTCAGAATAAAGGCTTGTAGGCCAGAGGCATATGGAAAATTTGCTATAGACTCCAGCCTTTGTTTTTTTACTACTCATCTCCTTGTCTCATCTCTCTTCACTTCCCTTCTCCTCTGTTGGCCTCCTCAGTACTCTCTGGTTACTCTCCCTCTGTTACCTGTGTTTCAGAGTCACCATACTTAGCCCCAAATCCATCCTACCCTACCATGGATCTATCTGAATGGCATCCCTTACAGCTGGAATGAGCATCCCATAAAAATCTATACACCATCCTTGCTCAATTCCTTTATACAACAAAGTGCTTGTTAACTTATCTCAGGTAAATACATGAGAGGAAAGACCTAGGTTACACACTAATGAAGACTCTTCCCTGCTCCCAGGTGTTATATAACTTTCAAAAGGAGAGTTCATCACCCCAGTTACTTTCTTATTAGTGGATATTGATGGTTGGAAATGTGAAGGCAGGGAAGGGAAGACAGTTTGAAAGTTGGACTATAAAGAAAACTGAGCATGAAGAATTGATGCTTTTGTACTGTCATGTTGGAGAAGACTCTTGAGAGTCCTTTGGACTGCAAGGAGATCAAACCAGTCCATCCTAAAGGAAAGTAGTTCTGAATATTCATTGGAAGGACTGATGTTAAAGCTGAAACTCCAATCCTTTGGCCACCTGATGCAAAGAGCTGACTCATAGGAAAAGACCCTGATGCTGGGAAAGATTGATGGTGGGAGAAGGGGACAACAGAGGGTGAGATAGTTGGATGGCATCATTGACTCAATGGACATGAGTTTGAGTAAACTTCAGGAGTTGATGATGGACAGGGAAGCCTGGTGTGCTGCAGTCCATGGGGTCTCAAAGAGTCGGACATCACTGAGCAACTGAACTGAACTGACTGAATTCCCCCTAATATAATACCTTAAAGGTCTATCATTAAGGGCTTAAAATTAGAGTATTCTTTCTTTGCAACACACATTACTTATTCTGTTCGAGGTTCTGTGTTAGATATGGGGAGGTTGTGGGAGTGAGGAAAGGGACTGGGGAAAAAAATAACACGAGGAAGTTCCCAGGGATTGTGGAAGGTGACTGCTTAAGGAACTAATTATAACCCAAGGCTAAAAGAAATGTGAGCTTAACAGCTCCTCATGGAAGCACAAAGGAGAGGCATGATGTCTTCCATCTGAGAAGAAATGAAGGGAATCAGGGAAGGCTGCACAGAAAAGCTGATATTTGAGCTCACCTAGAAAACTGACAGTGGATAGTATCCAAATGAAGGAAGTAAAGGGAACAGAGGGAAGAGTAATGGTATATAGGCTTTAAAGTACAAAAAAAAAATTGAGCATTGCAATTGGAGGCTGCTAGGGAGGACAGAGCACATGAGGTTTTATAGGTAAAAGTAGCATAGAAAGGAAGCCTGAAATGTGAGGATTATGGGTTTGGATCTTTTCCTAAAGGCAATGGAGACATATCGAAGAATTTTAAGCAGAATAGTAACATGATTATTGGGTGTTTTGTTTTGTTTTGAATGACAATTATGGAAGCAGTGTGGAGGTTTAGCTGGAGGAGGGAAGGCATAGAAACAGGGAGACCAGTTAGAACATTTTAAAGGTCAGAAATGAATCAGTTGGATGATAGGCACTAGAATAAAGAGAATCTATGTAATATTGGATTGAGGAGTTTATCAGTCAGGTCCTGCCACATTAATGCTGCATAAAAATCACAGAATCTCTATGTCATATAACAATAAGCATTTACTTTGCATTCAAATATCAGCAGGTCATCTGAGGTTCTACCGATTATGTCTGGGATTGTTCTGGATTGGTAACAGGGATCGATTAAGTTCAATTCAGTTTCTCACTCATGTCTGACTCTTTGCAAACCCATGGACTGCAGCATGGCAGTCCTCCCTGTCCATCACTAACTCCCGGTGCTTGTTAAAACTCATGTCCATCAAGTCAGTGATGTCATCCAACCATCTCATCCTCTGTCATACACTTCTTCTTCTTTCTTCAATCTTTCCCAGCATCAAGGTCTTTTCCAATGATTTACTTCTTGAAATCAGATGGCCAAAGTATGGGAGTTTCAAATTCAGGATCAATCATTCCAATGAATATTCAGGATTGATTTCCTTTAGGATTGACTGGTTTGATCTCCCTTGCAGTCCAAGGGACTCTCAAGAGTCTTCTCCAGCACTACCATTCAAAAGCATCAATTCTTCACTCCTCAGCCTTTTTTGTGGTCCAAATCTCACATCCATACAAAATCACTGGAAAAAATATAGCCTTGACTAGACAGACTTTTGTAGGCAAAGTAATGTCTCTGCCTTTAAATATGCTGTCTAGGTTGGTCATAATTTTTCTTCCAAGGAGCAAGAATCTTCTAATTTCATGGCTGCAGTCACTATCCGCAGTGAATTTGGAGAACAAGAGAACAAAGTCTATTGCTGTTTCCATTGTTTCCCATCTATTTGCCATGAAGTGATGGGACTGAATGCCATGATCTTCATTTATTTTAATGTTTTAAGCCAGCTTTTTCACTCCTCTTTCACTTTCATCAAGAGGCTCTTTAGTTCCTCTTAGCTTTCTGCCATAAGAGTGGTGTTATCTGTATATGTGAGGTTATTGATATTTCTCCTGGAAATCTTGATTCCAGCTTGTGCTTCATCTAGCCAGGCATTTCACATGATGTACACTGCATATAAGTTAAAGAAGCAGGGTAACAATATCCAGCCTTGATGTACTCCTTTCCCAATTTTGAACCAGTTCGTTGTTCCATATCCAGTTCTGACTGTTGCTTCTTGACCTGCATACAGATTTCTCAGGAGGCAGGTAAGGTGATCTGGTATTCCCATCTCTAAGAATTTTCCACAATTTGTGGTGATCCACACAGTCAAAGGCTTTGGCATAGTTAATAAAGCAGATGTAAATGCTTTTCTGTAACTCTCTTGCTTTTTCTATGATCCAGCAGATGTTGATAATTTGATCTCTTGTCCCTCTGCCTTTTCTAAATCAAGCTTGAATAACTGGAAGTTCTTGGTTCACATACTTTTGAAGCCTAACTTGGAGAATTTTGATCATTACTTTCCTAGTATGTGAGATGAGTGCAACTGTGTGGTAGTTTGAGCATTTATTGGCATTGTCTTTCTTTGGGATTGGAATGAAAACTGACCTATTCCAGTCCTGTGGCTACTGATGAGTTTTCCAAATTTGTTGGCATATTGAATGCAGCACTTTCACAGCATCATCTTTTAGGATTTGAAATAGCTTGGCTGGAATTCCATCACCTCCACTAGCTTTGCTCGTAGTGATGCTTCCTAAGACCCACTTGACTTAGCATTCCTGGATGTCTGTCTCTAGGTGAGTGATCACACCATCATGGTTATCTGGATCATGAAGATCTTTTTTGTATCGTTCTTCTGTGTATTCTTGCCACCTCGTCTTAATCTCTTCTGCTAGGTCCATAACGTTTATGTCCTTTATTGTGCCCATCTTTGCAGGAAATGTTCCCTTGGTATCTCTAATTTTCTTGAAGGGAATCTGTAGTCTTTCCCATTCTATTCTTTTGCTCTATTTCTTTGCATTGATCCTTGAGGAAGTCTTTCTTAAATCTCCTTGATATTCTTCGGAACTCTGCATTCTGATGGATATAGCTTTCCTTTTCTCCATTTCCTTTCATTTCTCTTCTTCTCTTAGTTATTTGTAAGAACTCCTTAGACAACCATTTAGACTTTCTGCATTTCTTTTTTTTTTTTTTTTGGAGATGATCTTGATCACTGCCTTCTGTCAACGTCACGAACCTCCATCCATAGTTCTTCAGGCATTTTGTCTATCAGATATAACCCCTTGAATCTGTTTGTCACTTCAACCTGAATGGTTTAGTTGTTTTTCCTACTTTCTTCTGTTTAAGTCTGAATTTGATAACAGGTATGAGAAGACATAAAATATTTCTTAATGCCTGGTTTTTGAATTGGTGCACTGTCATTTATGCTAACTTTCCATTGGCTAAAGCAAATAAGATATGCAGGTCTTGAGTGAGAGTGGAAGGGTACTACAATATTAAATACCAGTGGGCATGGATATATGGAAGAGTGAAAAATTGAGACCACTAATGCAAAATGGATCTATATGATGCAAACGAGGAGAGATGGGAAAGACTATAAGACATTTGAGAAACTGAAACAAAAAGGCAGGTGGATCACAGAGAGCACGGGGAGAGTTGTTGCTGTTGTTCAGTTCCTCAGTTGTGTCTGAGTCTTTGCAACCCCATGGACTACAGCATGCCAGGTTTCCCTGTCCTTCATTGTCTCCTGGAGTTTGCTCAAACTCATGTGCATTTATTCAGTGACATCATCCAACCATGTCATCCTCTGTCACCCCTTCTCTTCAATCTGTCCCAAAATCAGGTCTTTTCCAATGAGTCAGTTCTTTGCATCAGGTGGACAAATATTGGAATTTCAGCTTCAGCATCAGTCCTTCCAGTGAACATTCAGGGTTGATTTCCTTTAGAATTGACTGATTTGATCTCCTTGCTGTCCAAGGGACTCTCAAGAGTCTTTGCCAGCATCACAGTTGGAAAACATCAATTCTTTGGCCCTCAGCCTTCTTTATGGTCCAATTCTCATGTCCATACATGATTACTGGAAAAACCATAGATTTGACTATGTGGACCTTTGTTGACAAAGTGATGTCTCTGCTTTATAATATGCTGTCTAGCTTTGTCATAGCTTTTCTTCCATGGAGCAAGCATCTTTTAATTTCATGGCTGCAGCCACCATCCACAGTGATTTTGAAGACCAAGAAAATAAAGTCTGTTACTGTTTCCATTCTTTCTTTATCTATTTGCCATGAAGTGAGGGGACTGGATGCCATGATCTTAGTTTTCTGAATGTTGAATTTCAAGCCAGCTTTTTTGCTCTCCTCTTTCACCTTCATCAATTTGGTATGTTATAAAACTGAGGGTCCACTCCATGCAGGTTCCTTCAGGTCATATTAAGGGGTTTTGTCTTTATCCTTCGAGCAATGAGAAGCTACTATAGAGTTTTTAAAAGATCCATAATTTTAGCCTGGGCAGTTGGATAGATTACTTACCATTCACTGACTTAGGGAAACCTAGAGAAACCTGGGTCCTTCTTCAGCCCAAGAGCTAGAGGTAGGTATGTGGTAGATCATGATAACTTTAAGCCAGAGTTTCTCAATTTTCAGCCTCATTCATATTTTAGGCTAGATAATTCTTTGATGCAGTGGTCTGTCCTTTGCATTACAGGGTATTTAGCAGCATCCTGGGCTTCTATCCACCAGGTACTAATAGCAATACTTCCCTCAAGTTGTGATAACTAAAAATGCCTCCAGATATTGTCAAATATTTCCTAGTGGGCAAAATCACCCCTGGCTAGGGGCCACCGGGATAAACTAATAATGGAAATTTAATTTCCTTTGCCAGTGATTTATTTAAAAATAGTTTGTTCTTCAGAGCACTGGGCAACCCCAAGTATCCATTTTCCATTTCTTTCTTAGCAACAGAGTGCCAATTTTTAGCCTGGTACATTACTGGCAGATTTTTTTTGCAGTTGGGTGGAGTGATGACACTGGCCAATGAAATTTAATTGTATGAGGCTTCTGGGAGGAATTTTAAATGGACAGAATATACCTTTACATTTATTTCTTCCATCTTCCTTCCTGAATATGGATGTGATGACTTGATCTTCACCAGCTATCTAGGATCATGTAGGTATGGGAAGTCCCTAAGGATGGCAAAATAGAAGGCCGTAAGGATCCTGGGTCTCTGATGATTTCAGCCTTGAACTGCTTGACTCTGTTCTTATGGATACAATTTTATCATACTTAGGTCATCTGTTTTGTTTGTTTTTCTACTGTGTTGCTGCTGAACATAAGCTTAACTTGTAATGCATATACCATGTGGTACAATTTTTGCTAAGGAAAAGTGAAGAGAAATTTGTTGCAGAGATTTAGGTAAATTTTTCTCTCTCTAAAAAGGGTCACAAGGAACAATCGCCCTGTCTTTCAGTTTTTGGACATTATTGCATGAAAACCTAATGTGTGATACAACTGTGGCCATTATTTGACCATAAGAGGAGTAGATGACATCCTGATGATAACAGAGCAAACAAATGGAAAGGACCTAGCTTCTTGATATTATTGAGCCAATGAATTGGCCAACATATGTGACCATCTCCAGTATGTCTGTTAAAGACAACAAATTTTTATACATTTTATCATAATTTAATCATTTTACTTAATTTCTGTTTACTTGTACCTTAAAACTTCCTAATTGATACAAATAGGTTAGGAAAGGGAAGTGATGAGTTAAGTTGGGATATGGTGAGTTTAGAAAAAAAAATATGTGGCACATCTAGGTTTGTGATGCCAAACAAACAGTTGACTATGTAAGTATGAGTCCAAAAGAAGATATGAGATTGTCGTTGATCTTGGGGAAGGAGTCCTACTCCTCATTGTTTCTGGAGGCCTGGCTATCCATTGTGACCACTCTCTCCTTACTTATGCCTAATATATTGGCAATGTCATAAAAAGGGAGCTCTGTTTCAGGGTCCCAGGGAGAGAATAACAAGGAGCTACAAAAGAGCAGCCTCTCTAGAATCAATGATAATGTCTCCAAGGCTTCAGTCTGTGCTTATGGTACTGTACCCAGTCTTCATTCTCCACAGCCCAAATTCTGATCTTGCCTTATAGCAGTAGCTATGGACAAAATCTCAACTCCTTGTGGTACTTCCCTTAGGTTTGCTACCAAATTGTTCCTGTCCCTATACAGCTATTAAAGCTTGGGGACTTCAACTAAACACCTATACAAGTTCACAGCCACCAGAGGACAACACAGTCTGGAAAAGCCTTGCCAACAAGAAGTGCAAACAAGTTCTCCTGGAGAGTCATTTATTGTCTAGACCAAAAGCCCTTCTACTACTGTCTTTAATTTTGGACTGAGACCTAAGTAGTCATAAGAAGGGAGCTCAGAGTCATTGGATTTTGAAGAGCACTATAGCACCCTGTTTTTGTGTTTATTACTGTGTCAAGGAGATCAGACTTGAAACTTGCCAGGAGATCAAACCAGTCAATCCTAAAGGAAATCCGTCCTGAATATTCATTGGAAAGACTGATGCTGAAGCTCCAATACTTTGGCCAGCTGGTACGAAGAACTAACTCCTTAGAAAAGACCCTGATGATGGAAAAGATTGGAGGCAGGAGGAAAAGGAGACAACAGATGGTGAGTTGGCTGGATGGCATCACTGACTCAATGGACATGAATTTGAGCAAGCTCCAGGAGTTGGTGATGGACAAGGAAGCCTGGCGTGCTGCAGTCCATGGTGTTGCAAAGAATCAGACACGACTGGGAAACTGAACTTAACTCAGTTTCAGGCTTTGTGGGAGAAGTAGGAACTCCCCATAATGCCAAAGTGTCATGAGTTAAAGCCAAAATCAGCTGGAAACACCAACCAAGGGATATATTTGGAAGGTGAACTCATACCTCTGACAGAAAAGGACACACCCTTTACACTATGTAATAATCTATTAAATCTTTCTCTTCAAACTGTAGTTCCCTGGGCACAGAGAAGAATAGAAGGTGATGACAGTACTAAGCTAGAGCTGGGAAGCAAGTGTAGCCCAGACTGCATTTATAGGTGGTAGGATGGGCTAGAGGGGAGAATGTGAGGAAACCATGATCAGGAAATCCAGAAGTCTGCTGAGGAAGTTTCCTAAATGCCTTATGTTTGCCTGGCTGAGGTCTCTTCTTGCTATTTTTCTTTGACTCCAAAATCTGCTTACATCTTCCAATATTATGACTGACTTAGCATTCTTGAGTTCTATCCCATATGCCCATTTGGAGTTTAACTCTGTGTTTGAACACAATCTCCTCATCTCTTTCATTTTTAGTCTTCCCTAGAACTAATTGTCAAGAAACTGTGGGCTTTAGTACTACTCACTCACTTCTGGGCCATGGAGGAACCATACCAAATAAAGAATCTTACGGAATTTTTTTTGAGTAGCTGGCTGTCTTCTATTACTAAGCTTCAGTTCAGTTCAGTTCATTTGCTCAGTCGTGTCCGACCCCTTGGGACCCCATGAATCACAGCACACCAGGCCTCCCTGTCCATCACCATCTCCCAGAGTTCACTCAAACTCATGTCCATCGAGTTGGCGATGCCATCCAGCCATCTCATTCTCTGTCGTCCCCTTCTCCTCCTGCCCCCAATCCCTCCCAGCATCAGAGTCTTTTCCAGTGAGTCAACTCTTCACATGAGGTGGCCAAAGTATTGGAGTTTCAGCTTTAGCATCAGTCTTTCCAATGAACACCCAGGACTGATCTCTTTAGAATGGACTGGTTGGATGTCCTTGCAGTCCAAGGGACTCTCAAGAGTCTTCTCCAACACCACAGTTCAAAAGCATCAATTCTTCAGCCATCAGCTTTCTTCATAGTCCAACTCTCACATCCACACATGAATGGCCCATGAAGGGGAAATGATCTTAGAAAATTCATCAAGTCTAACTCCTTGATGACACAAAACGTGTTCTATGATCGAGAGAGGAAGAACGATAGACCTGTCACCACAAGAACTTAAGGAACTAGAACTATGCCTCAAGTATATATGAATCCTAGCTTTCTCTAGCATGCTACACTTCACCTGACTCTCTTTTGGCCTGTCTAGGGTGATGCTGAAATCTCTTTGAAGCCCTGGCCAGCAGGCAAAACTGTTAGACTAGTGGGTTTGTTAAGCCCCACCAGAGTCTTCCTCCTAAATCTCATGCTTAATACAGGGCACTCCCAAACCCTGCCACTAGGTCAATGCTCTAGCTCTCAACTCCTTAGCTATGTGCCCTTGGAGGCAGTATGGCAAAAGGGAAAGAGTCCCGCAAACTTCGTTTCAATATCAGATGCAACACTTGCCAGGATGGTGACAGGTAACTCATGTCTCAAAGTTCAGCTATTTTATCTGTAAAATAAGGACAGTACCACACTGGGCATTCTTTATTCCTCTTTTTCAAGCTTCACATTTCTTTCACAGCATTTCTTACTCTCTTGCATACTTTATAATTTGCTTGCTTATTATTTTCCCAATTTTCTATTGGAATGTCAGCTGCCTGAGGATAGGGACTTTTGGTTGCTTCATTCATTTCTGTATGCCCAGCACTTAGAACAGTGTTTGATTTTTGGATCTTCTCAATGGAAAGCTGTTGAATGAATGAATGAGGATTAAATAAGAGAAAAAAATGGGAGTGCCCAATTTACACGAAGTTCTCACTTTGAAAATTCTCTTGGGCTTTTCGTGTGCTGTGTGGCAAGTATGTGGTATAGCTGAATACCAGTCCATCTCCTCAGCATGCCTTCACAGCTACTGCTCATTCTCCCCTCCCTATGCCATGGTGAGGTTGTGACATTCCTGGTCATAAAGTTGGTGACCATGTACAAGGGCCAGGCTGGGAGCTAGTGTAGGAAGTCATATAAGTCTAGAAAGAGGAGAATGGAAAAGTTTGCTTAAAGCTCAACATTCAGAAAACTGAGATCATGGCATCTGGTCCCATCACTTCATGGGAAATAGATGGAGAAACAGTGGAAACAGTGTGTCAGACTTTATTTTTTTGGGCTCCAAAATCACTGCGGATTCTGACTGAAGCCATGAAATTAAAAGACACTTACTCCTTGGAAGGAAATTTATGACCAACCTAGGTAGCATATTTAAAAGCAGAGATATTACTTTGCCAACAAAGGTCCGTCTAGTCAAAGCTATGGTTTTTCCCATGGTCATGTATGAATGTGAGAGTTGGACTGTGAAGAAAGCTGATCGCCGAAGAATTGATGCTTTTGAACTGTGGTGTTGGAGAAGACTCTTGAGAGTCCCTTGGACTGCAAGGACATCCAACCAGTCCATTCTAAAGGAGATAAATCCTGGGTGTTCATTGGAAGGACTGATGCTAAAGCTGAAACTCCAATACTTTGGCCACCTCATGTGAAGAGTTGACTCACTGGAAAAGACTCTGATGCTGGGAGGGATTGGGGGCAGGAGGAGAAGGGGATGACAGAGAATGAGATGGCTGGATGGCATCACCGACTCGATGAAGGTTAGTTTGAGTGAACTCTGGGAGTTGGTGATGGACAGGGAGGCCTGGCGTGCTGTGATTCATGGGGTCGGAAAGAGTCGGACATGACTGAGCGACTGAACTGAACTGAACTGAACTGAGACCTGTATCTGCTTCCCCTGGATGGCAGGATCTTTCCATGGGTGGAAGTTGAAAGTGCTGTGTTTTCTCCTCATGTAAAACAAAGATATAATCCACAAGAAGCGTACATGACAGGTTTATTTTCAATTGAACCTCCTTTGGTGGAATGAATTTATAAGTAATCGGTACTTATGAAACTCTCAGAAATTCAAAGGTTAACTGCTAAGTACATGAGACTGAGAGCTTTGTCATTGTAATGGCAGTCCAATGGATGTTCAGTTTAAGCAGGCTAGCTTCTTCTGTTCTCTCCCACATCCTCTCCTCATCTGCCTCACCTTCAGTGCAAGCTGTGCTTGTCTTAATTGTCATCTGCCTGTCTCCCAGCCCATCTTATGTGTCTCCTCTCAGTCTGCCCTTACTGGGTGACCTAATCATAACACTTGACAGTTTTCTCTCAGTCTTCCTCTGGTTCTCAATTCTCATCCTGAGAAACAGTTTGTAGAAGATGCTTTTTGTAATTCCAAATGGCAAAGTAAATTGTCAGTAGATAATTCAGCACATAAGCTTCTGAACTCCCAGAGGAAAGGCTGTGGATCATCCCACAGATTCTTCTGAGACAGAATTTGGTATCTCAGCCTCTACAGACTGCTAGACAGGCTATGTTTGATCCTGTACAGGGGAAATCCTCAGCTTCATAGAGCCCAGAAAACTAGCCACACAGTTGAGTGTGGGATAAGAAGCCACCTAAACTATGTCTATGCCCCTTAGGTGAAATGTGGTTCTCCTCTGCAGCATCCTAAGGAATCAATTGTCTAGACCTTTTCTGAACATCTCCCATGACAAGGAGCTCACTCCACATAATGACAGCTTGTTACATCTGTAGCCCATTCAGAAAGTTCTTCCTCCTGGTGAGTTGAAATATGTCTCCTTATGGCTTCTATATATGGGTCTTAACTCTGCCTTTTTGGGGCTTCCTGAACTCATCTTTTTTCTCTGCCTTTACCAGCTCCTTAGCGGTATGAAGTCAAAGACCACTTCCCATAAGTGTTCTATTCTCCAGCATAAAAAGCCACAACTCTGTCTTTCAGCTCCCTCCTCTGACTATACGTTTCTTTCTGAACACATCTCAAATATGACCCTATAGATGTATGATATACAGAGCTGGATACAGCCCTTCAGTAAGAGGCTAAACAGGGAAGAATGGAAAGGAATTGTCACTTACCTTGATCTGACACTATAGTTATATTAATGCAGCCTGAATTCCCATTAGATTTTTTTTTTGCATTACACTGTGTTGCTGTGAATTTAAAAAATATTCAAAACTTAAAAGTTTAGTCATGTTTCATTCAATGGAAATTTTTAAGACTTAAGCTGGTGGAGGGGGAAGACAGCATCTCAAGTAACACTGAGAAAACTGCTCCAATGAGGCAAGGGGGAGAGCCAGGTATTATAGAAGTTTTGCAACAAAGGGCAGGCAGTCTGAACATCAAAAGACTACTACAAATTAAAGAAAATCAGATATCCCAAGTTAAGGAACTTAGTGCTTTTCTGAAGAAGACACATGAGTCTGGGCTCACTGAAATAATTCGTTATACACCTTAGCATATTAAAAAGCAGAGACATTACTTTGCCTACAAAGGTCCATCTAGTCAAAGCTATGTTTTTTTTTTTTTTCCAGTAGTCATGTATGGATGTGAGAGTTGGGCCATAGAAAGCTGACCACTGAAGAACTGATGCTTTTGAACTGTGATATTGGAGAGCTCTTGAGAGTCCCTTGGACTACAAGAAAATCAAACCAGTCAATCCTAAAAGAAATCAGTCCTGAATATTCATTGGAAGGACTGATGCTGGAGCTGAAACTCCAATACTTTGGCCACCTGTTGTGAAGAACTGACTCATTGGAAAAGACCCTGATGCTGGGAAAGATTAAAGGCAAGAAGAGAAGGGGATGACAGAGGATGAGATGGTTGGATGGCATCACCCACTCAATGGACATGAGTTTGAGTAAACTCCAGGAGTTGGTGATGGAGAGGGAAGCTTGGCGTACTGCAGTCCATGGGGTTTCAATGAATCGGACACGACTGAGCGACCCTATGGACTGTAGCCTGCCAGGTGCCTCTGTCCATGGGATTCTCCAGGCAAGAATAGTGAAGTGGGTTGCCATGCCCTCTTCTATCTGATATATGATTTGCAAAAATTTTCTCCCATTCTGTAGGTTAATTTTTCATGTTGTTAATTCCATCCCTTTCTGAGCAGAAGTTCTTTAAATTAAAAAAAAAATGAAACGTTTTTGTTTAGAATTATTTACAATTTCATGTTAGTTTCAGATGTAGAGCATAGTGATCCATTTATGTTTATATATGTGTGTGTGTGTTTATACATGTACCTTCATATATATATATATATATATATATATATATATGCCATGCTGTGCTCAGTTGTGTCCAACTCTTTGCTACCTATTGAATGTAGCCTACCAAGCTCCTCTGTTGATAGGGATTCTCTGGGCTAGAATACTGGGGTGGGTTGCCTTGTCCTCGTCATACGTATCATATATATATATATATATATATACATATCATAGATATGTATCATATATATATATTCTTTTTCAGATTATTTACCCTTATATATTATTACAAAATATTGTGGATAGTTCCCTGTGCTATACAGTAGGTCCTTGTTGTTTACCTGTTTTATATATAGTAGTGTGTATATCTTAACCCAAACCTCCTAAAATATCCTTGCTGAGCCACCGTCCACCCACTTTCCACTTTGGCAATACAACTTTATTTTCTATGTCTATGAGTCTATTTCTGCTTTGTAAATAAGTTCATTTGTGTCTTTATATATATATATATACACACATATCTCACATATAAGTATAACCACATATTTGTCTTTCTCTGTCTGGCCCACTTCACTTAATATAATCTTTAGGTCCATTCATGTTGCTGCAAATGATACGATTTCATTCCTTTTTATGGGTAGAGTAGTAATTAAGTATGCAAGGAGATCAAAACAGTCAATCTGAAAGGAAATCAACCTTAAGTATTCATTGGAAAGACTGATGCTGAAGCTGAAGCTCCAACACTTTGGCCACCTGATGTAAAGGGCCAACTCATTGGAAAAGACTATGATGTTGGGAAAGATTGAGGACAGGAGAAGAAGGGGATAGCAGAGGATGGAGATGGTTGGATATCATCACCAACTCAATGAACATGAGTTTGAGCAAACTCTGGGAAGTAGTGAAGGAAAGAGAAGCCTGGCATGCTACAGTTCATGGGGTCGCAAAGAGTTGGAGACAACTTAGCAACTGAACAACAGCAACAGCATTCCATTGTCTGTGTTCAACCACACCTTCCTTATCCATTAATCTATTGACAGACATCTAGGTTGCTTCCACGTTTTGGTTATTGTAAATAGTGCTGCAATGAACATGGGATGCATGTTTCATTTCTTTTAATTTATTTTTTTATTGAAGGATAATTGCTTTACAGAATGCTGTTGTTTTCTGTCAAACCTCAACATGAATCAGCGATAGGTTTACATATATCCCCTCCCTTTTGAATCTCCTTCTCATCTCCTGCCCCATCCCACCCCTCTAGATTGATACAGAGTCCCTGTTTGACTTTCCTGAGCCATGCAGCAAATTCCCATTGGCTATCTATTTTACATATGGTATGTAAGTTTCCATGTTACTCTTTCATTTACATCTCTCCTCCCCCATACCCATGTCCATAAGTCTCTTCCCTATGTCTGTTTCTTCGCTGCTGCTCTGCCAATAAATTCTTCACTAACATTTTTCTACATTCTGTATATATGCGTTAGAATACAATACTTATCTTTCTCTTTCTGACATACTTGACTCAGTATAATAGGTTCTAGGTTCATCCACCTCTTCAGAACTGACTTAAATGCGTTCCTTTTATGGCTGAGTAATATTACATTGTGTATATGTACCAAAACTTCTTTATCCATTCATCTGTCAATGGACATCTAGGTTGCTTCCATGTCCTAGTTATTGTAAATAGTGCTGCAATAAAAAATGGAATACTTGTGTATTTTTCAATTTTGATTTCCTCAGGGTATATGCCTAGGAGTGGGATTGCTGGCTCACATGGTGGTTTTATTCCTAGTTTTTTTAAGGAATCTCCATATCATCTTGCAAGGTCAGGAGTGGCGGCCGAGAGGAGCAACCCCACTTCCAAGGAGCGGCAGCTACGCAGGTGCAGGAGGGCTGAGAGGAGCTACTCCATGTTCAAGATCAGGAGGGGCAACCTCGTCCAAGGTAACGAGTAGCAGTTGCACTTTGCTGGAGCAGCCGTGAAGAGATACCCCACTTCCAAGATAAGAGAAACCCAAGTGAGACCCTAGGTGTTGCGAGAGGGCATCAGAGGGCAGACACACTGAAACCATAATCACAGAAAACTAGTCAATCTGATCACATGTACCACAGCCTTGTCTAAGTCAATGAAACTAAGCCATGCCGTGTGGGGACACCCAAGACAGACGGGTCATGGTGGAGAGGTCTGACAGAATGTGGTCCACTGGGGAAGGGAATGGCAAACCACTTCAGTATTCTTGCCTTGAGAACCCGATGAACAGTATGAAAAGGCACAATGATAGGATACTGAAAGAGGAACTCCTCAGGTTGGTAGGTCGCCAATATGCTACAGGAGATCAGTGGAGAAATAAATCCAGAAAGAATGAAGGGATGGAGCCAAGGCAAAAACAACACCCAGTTGTGGATGTGGATGGTGATAGAAGCAAGGTCCGATGCTGTAAAGAGCAATATTCCATAGGAACCTGGAATGTTAGGTCCATGAATCAAGGCAAATTGGAAGTGGTCAAACAGGAGATGGCAAGAGTGAACGTCAACATTCTAGGAATCAGCAAACTGAAACAAACTGGAATGGGTGAATTTAACTCAGATGACCATTATATCTACTTCTGTGGGCAGGAATACCTAAGAAGAAATGGAGTAGCCATCATGGTCAACAAAAGAGTCCGAAATGCAGTATTTGAATGCAATCTCAAAAACGACAGAATGATCACATTTCATTTCCAAGGCAAACCATTCAATACCACAATGATCCAAGGCTATGCCCCAACCAATAATTCTGAAGAAGCTGAAGTTGAACGGTTCTATGAAGACCTACAAGACCTTTTAGAACTAACACCCCAAAAATGTCCTTTTCATTATAGAGGACCTGAATGCAAAAGTAGGAAGTCAAGAAACACCTGGAGTAACAGGCAAATTTGGTCTTGGAGTACAGAATGAAGCAGGGCTTTCCAACAACACAAGAGAAGACTCTATAAATGGACATCAGCAGATGGTCAACACCGAAATCAGACTGATTATATTCTTTGCAGCCAAAGATGGAGAAACTCTACGCAGTCAGCAAAAACAAGACCGGGAGCTGACTGTGGCTCAGATCATGAACTCCTTATTGCCAAATTCAGAGTCAATTGAAAAAAGTAAAGAAAACCAATAGACCATTCAGGTATGACCTAAATCAAATCCCTTATGATTAAACAGTGAAGTGAGAAATAGATTTAAGGGACTAGGTCTGATAGACAGAGTGCCTGAAGAACTATGGATGGAGGTACCTGACATTGTACAAGAGAAAGGGATCAAGACCATCCCCATGGAAAAGAAATGCAAAAAAGCAAAATGGCTGTCTGACGAGGCCTTAAAAACAGCTGTGAAAAGAAAAAAAGTGAAAAGCAAAGGAGAAAAGGAAAGTTATTCCCATTTTAATGCAAAGTTCCAAAGAATTTCAGAGAGAGATAAGAAAGTCTTCCTCAGAGATCAATGCAAAGAAATAGAGGAAAACAACATAATGGGAAAGGCTAGAGATCTTCAAGAAAATTAGAGATACCAAGGGAATATTTCATGCAAAGATGGGCTCGATAAAGGACAGAAATAGTATGGAACTAACAGAAGCAAAAGATATTAAGAAGAAGTTGCAAGGATACACAGAAGAACTCTACAAAACAGATCTTCATGACCCAGATAATCATGATGGTGTGATCACTCACCTAGAGCCAGACATCTTGGAATGTGAAGTCAAGTGGGCCTTAAAAAACATCACTACAAAGAAAGATAGTGGAGGTGATGGAATTCCAATTGAGCTATTTCAAATTCTAAAAGATGATGCTGTGAAAGTGCTGCACTCAATAAATCAACAAATTTGGAAAACTCAGCAGTGGCCACAGGACTGAAAAAGGTCAGTTTTCTTTCCAATCCCAAAGAAAGGCAATGCCAAAGAATGCACGAACTACCACACAATTGCACTCATCTCACACACTAGTAAACTCGTGCTCAAAATCTCCAAGCCAAGCTTCAGTAATACGTGAATCATGAACTTCCAGATGTAAAAGCTGCTTTTAGAAAAGGCAGAGGAACCAGAGATCAAATTGCCAACATCTCCTGGATCATTGAAAAAGCAAGAGAGTTCCAGAAAAACATCTATTTCTGCTTTATTGGCTATGCCAAAGCCTTTGGCTATGTGGATCACAATGAACTGTGGAAAATTCTGAAAGAGATAGGTATACCAGACCACCTGACCTGCCTCTTGTAAAACCTGTATACAGTTCAGGAAGCAACAGTTAGAACCGGACTTGGAACAACAGACTGGTTCCAAATAGGAAAAGGAGTACGTCAAGGCTGTATATTGTCACCCTGCTTATTTAACTGATATGCAGAGTACATCATGAGGAACGCTGGGCTGGAAGAAGCACAAGCTGGAATCAAGATTGCCGGGAGAAATATCAATAACCTCAGATATGCAGATGACACCACCCTTATGGCAGAAAGAAGAGGAACTCAAAAGCCTCTTGATGAAAGTGAAAGAGGAGAGTGAAAAAGTTGATTTAAAGCTCAACATTCAGAAAATTAAGATCATGGCATCTTGTCCCATCATAGCAAATAGATGGGCTAACAGTGGAAAGAGTGTCAGACTTTATTTTTTTGGGCTCCAAAATCACTGCAGTTGGTGATTGCAGCCATGAAATTAAAATACTTTAATTCCTTGGAAGGAAAGTTATGACCAACCTAGATAGTATATTAAAAAGCAGAGACATTACTTTGCTAACAAAGGTCCATCTAGTCAAGGCTATGGTTTCTCCCGTGGTCATGTATGGATGTGAGAGCTGGACAGTGAAGAAAGCTGATCGCTAAAGAATTGATGCTTTTGAACTGTGGTGCTGGAGAAGACTCTTGAGAGTCCCTTGGACTGCAAGGAGATCCAACCAATCCATCATAAAGGATAGCAGTCCTGGGTGTTCATTGGAAGGACTGATGCTAAAGCTGAAACTCCAATACTTTGGCCACCTCATGCGAAGAGTTGACTCATTGGAAAAGACTCTAATGCTGGGAGGGATTGAGGGCAGGAAGAGAAGGGGATGACAGAGGATGAGCTGGCTGGATGGCATCACCGACTCGATGGATATGGGTTTGAGTAGACTTTGGGAATTGGTGATGAACTTGGAGGACTGGTGTGCTGCAATTCATGGGGTCACAAAGAGTCGGACATGACTGCGTATCTGAACTGAACTGAGGGTTCGTTCTCTGGCTATCAGGGTGTTGGAGTTAGTGCTCCCACTCCAAAAGCTCAGGTCTTGATCTCGCTTCAAAGTTCAGCCTAGGTCCAATCTACCAAAAGGAATTTCACCTGAAACGAAAGGGTCTTTAATTGAGTTCCAAAAGCCAGTGCACAATAACACAATGGGCATCTCTCACTCAGTGGAAACTTTTTCTTGAGGGATTACCTCCTTTTCTGTATGGTGGCTTTTATTTGCAAAGATACGGTATCTTTCAGGGAGGTTCCAATAAACCTTATGAACGAATGAGTTAAATGGGGGTGTTTGACAGCACGAGGCCTATACACTGAGGAAGCTCCCCAAGTGCTTCATTCCTTTTCGGGATGCATGTATCATTTTGAATTATAGTGTTTTCCAGATATACAAGCAGGAGTTGTATTGCAGGACCTCAGGTTCTATCCCCGGATCGGGAAGATCCCCTGGAGAAGAAAATGGTAACCCACTCTTGTATTCTTGCCTGGGGAATTCCATGGATAGAGGAAGAACCTGGTAGGCTACAGCCCATGGTGTCATAAAGAGTCAGACATGACTGAAAGGGCTTAGCAAGCATGCACATAATATCACCATTTTAAGTTTTTTAGGAACCTCCATACCGTTCTGCATAGTAGCTCTACCAATTTACATTCCCAGAATATTTTAAGTTTGTTGTAGTCACATTTGCTGACTTTTTTCCTTTTGTTGTTTGTGTTTTTGTCTTATCCAGAAAATCATTGCCAAGACCAATGTCAAGGAATTTCTTCCTTATATTTTCTTCTAGTAGTTTTATGTATCAAGTCTCTTGTTTAATCTTTGATGCATTTTGAGTTAATTTTTGTGAGCAATTAAAGATAAGACTCCAATTTTATTGTTCTGCATGTGTTTATCCATACTTCCCAGCCTTCCTTTTCTTCTTCTTCTTTTTTTAATTGGAGGATAATTGCTTTACACTATTGTGTTTGTTTCAACATGAATCAGCCACAGGTATACATATGTCCCCTCCCTCCTGAACTTCCCTCCCATCTCCCATTCCATCCCATCTCCTTAGGTTGTCACAGAGCACCGAATTGAGTTCCCTGTGTCACACAGAAATTCCCACTTACTATCTATTTTACATATGGTAATGTATGTTCCCATACTAGTCTTTCAATTTGTCCCATCCTATCCTTCTCCCACGGTGTCCACAAGTCTGTTCTCTATGTCTAGATCTCAACTGCTCCCCTCAAGTGGGTTCATCAGTACCATCTTTCTAGATTCCATACACATGTTAATATACAATAATTTTATTTCTCTTTCTGATTTACATCACTCTGTATAAAAGGCCCTAATCCTCTTTTTGAAGACACTCTTCTTTCCCCATTCAGTATTCTTGGCTGCCTTACGGAATATTAGTTGACTACACAAGTAGGGTGTTAGTCCTAGGATCTTTATTCTGTTCCATAGGTTTATGTGTCTATCTTCATGCCAGTACTCTACTGTTCTTATTACTATACTATTGTACTATAGTTTGAAATCAAGATGAGTGATAACTGCTGGTTTTGTTCTTTTCCTTCAGGATTGTTTCATGGTGTTTTGGGGATCAATACAAATTTTAGAATTATTTTTTCTATCTCTGAAAAATTATATTCATATTTTAAAGAGAATTGCATTAAGTTTTCAGATAACTTTGGGTAGTATGGATCAGTTCAGTTCAGTTCAGCTCCTCAGTCATGTCTGACTCTTTGCGACCTCATAGGCTGCAGCAAACAAGATCTCCCTGTCCATCACCAACTCCCGGACCCTATTCAAACTCAAGTTCAAAACGTCAGTGATATCATCCACCCCTCTCATCCTCTGTCATCCCCTTCTCCTCCCACCTTCAATCTTTCCCAGCATCAAGGTTTTTTCCAATGAGTCGGTTCTTTGCATCAGGTGGCCAAAGGAGTTTCAGCATCAGTCCTTCCAATGAATATTCAGGACTGATTTCCTTTAGGATTGACTAGTTTGATCTTGCAGTCCATGGGACTTTCAAGAGTCTTCTCCAACACCACAGTCAAAAGCATTAATTCTTCTGTGCTCATCTTTCTTTATACTCCAACTCTCACATTTATACATGAGTGAGTGAGTGAAGTCGCTCAGTCGTGTCCAACACTTTGCGAACCCATGGACTATAGCCTGCCAGGCTCCTCCATACATGGGATTTTCCAAGCAAGAAAACTGGAGTGGAATGCCTTTTCCTTCTACTGGAAAAACCAAAGTTTTGACTACACGGACCTTTCTTGGCAAAGTGATGTCTCTGCTTTTTAATATGCTGCCTAGGTTGCTCATAGCTTTTCTTCCAAGGAGCAAGCATCTTTTGATTTCATGTCTGCAGTCACCACCATCTGCAGTGATCTTGGAGCACCCCCCAAAATAAAATCTCTCACTGTTTCCATTGTTACCCCATCTATTTGCCAAGAAGTGATGAGACCAGACGTCATGATCTTAGTTTTCTGAATGTTGAGCTTTAAGCCAGCTTTTTCAATCTTCTCTTTCACTTTCATCAAGAGGCTCTTTAGTTTTTCTGTGCTTTCTGTCATAAAGATGGTGTCATCTGTGTATCAGAGGTTATTGATATTTCTCCTGGCAATCTTGATTCCAGATTTTTTTCATCCAGCATTTGGCATGATGTACTCTGCATATATGTTTAATAAGCAGGGTGGCAATATACAGCCTTGATGTTCTCCTTTCCTGATTTGGAACCCATCTTTTGCTCCATGTCCAGTTCAAACTGTTGCTTCTTGACCTGCATACACATTTTTTCAGGAGTAAGGTAAGATGGTCTGATGGTCCCATCCCTGAGTTTTCCACAGTCTGTTTTGATCCACACAGTTTTAGTCTTTGGCATAGTCAATAAAGCAGAAGTACATGTTTTCTGGAACTCTCTTGCTTTATTGATAATCCAACAGATGTTAGCACTTTGATCTCTGGTTCCTCTGTCTTTTCTAAATCCAGATTGAACATCTGCAAGTTCACGGTTCATGTACTGTTGAAGCCTGGCTTGGAGAATTTTGAGTATTATTTTGCTAGCGTGTGAGATCAATGCAATTGTGTGGTAGTTTGAACATTCTTTGACATTGCCTTTCTTTGGGATTGGAATGAAAATTGACTTTTTCTAGTCCCATGGCCACTGCTGAGTTTTCCATATTTGCTGTCATATTGAGTGATGCACTTTCATAGCATCATCTTTTAGGATTTGAAATAGCTAAACTGTAATTCTATCACCTCAACTAGCTTTGTTTGTAGTGATGTTTCCTAAGGCCCACTTGAGTTCTCATTCCAGCATGTCTGGCTCTAGGTGAGTGATCACACCATTGTGATTATCTGGGTCATGAAGATCTTTTAGTACAGCTTTTCTGAGTAGGTCCATACCATTTCTGCCCTTTATTGTGCTCATCTTTTCATGATATGTTCCCTTGGTGTCTCTAATTTTCTTGAAGAGATATCTAGTCTTTCCCATTCTATTCTTTTCCTCTCTTTCTCTGCACTAATTGCTGAGGAAGGCTTTCCTATTTTTCCTTGTTATTTTTTGGAATTCTGCATTCAAATGGGTATCTCTTTCCTTTTCTCCTTTTCCTTTTGCTTCTCTTCTTTTCTCAGCTATTTGTAAGACCTCCTCAGACAACAATTTTGCCTTTCTGAATTTCTTTTTCTAGGGGATGGTCTTGATACCTGCCTCCTGTACAATGTCATGAACCTCTGTCCATAGTTCTTCAGGCACTCTGTCTATCAGATCTAAGCCCCTGAATTTATTTGTCACTTCCACTGTAAGGGATTTTATTTAAGTTATACCTGAATGGTCTATTGGTTTTCCCTACTTTCTTCAATTTAATTCTGAATTTGGCTTTAATGAGTTCATGATCTGAGCCACAGTCAGCTCTTGGTCTTGTTTTTGATGACTGTGTAGAGCTTCTCCATCTTTGGCTGCAAAGAAGGTAATTTGATTTTGGTATTGACGATCTGGTGATTTCCATGTACAGAGTCTTCTCTAGTGTTGTTGGAAGAGGGTGTTTGCTATGACCAGTGTGTTCTTTTGCCAAAACTCTGTTAGACTTTGACCTGCTTTGTTTTTTCTCCAAGGCCAAATTTGCCTGTTACTCCAGGTAGCTCTTGACTTCATACTTTTGAATTCCAATTCCCTATAATGAAGAGGACACCTTTTGGGGGTGTTAGTTCTAGAAGTCTTATAAGTCTTCCTAGAACCGTTCAACTTTGGCGTCTTCAGCATTACTGGTTGGGGCAATGACTTGAATTACTGTGATATTTAATGGTTTGCCTTGGAAATGAATAGAGATCATTCTGTAGTCTTTGAGACTGCATCCCAAATACTGCATTTTGGACTCTTTTGTTGACTATGATGGCTACTCCATTTCTTCTAAGGGATTCTTGCCCATGGTAGCAAATATAATGGTCATCTGAGTTAAATTCACCCACTCCAGTCCATTTTAGTTCACTGATTCTTAAAATGTTGATGTTCACTCTTGCCATCTCCTGTTTGACCACTTCCGATTTGCCTTGATTCATGGACCCAACGTTCCAGGTTCCTATGCAATATTGCTCTTTACAGCCTCGGAGTTTACTTTCATCACCAGTCACATCCACAACTGGGTGTTGTTTTCGCTTTGGCTCCATCTTTTCATTGTTTCTGAATTATTTTTCCACTCTTCTCCAGTAGCATTTTGGGAACCTAATGACCTGGGGAGTTCATCTTTCAGTGTCATACCTTTTTACCTTATCATGCTATTAATGGAATTCTCAAGGCAAGAATACTGAAGTGGTTTGTCATTCCCTTCTCCAGTGGACCATGTTTTGCCTTAACTCTCCACCATGACCCGTTTGTCTTGGGTGGCCCTACAGGGCATGGCTCATAGTTTCATTGAGCTAGACAAGGCTGTGGTCCATGTCATCAGTTTGGTTAGTTTTCTGTGATTGTTGTTTTCATTCTGTCTTCCCTTTGGTGAATAAGGATAAGAGGCTTATGGAAGCTTCCTGATGGGAGAAACTGACTGAGGGGGAAACTAGATCTTGTTCTGATGGGCAGTGTCATGCTCAGTAAATCTCTAATCCAATTTTATTTTCATGCCTGGGACTGTGTTCCCTCCTTGTTGCTGGACCTGATTCCAAACTATGGTGGATATAATGAAGATAATGGTAACCTACTTCTAAATGTCCCATGCACACACTGTAGCACTCAGTGCCTCTCACCCTGAAGCAGGCCACCGCCGACCCATGCCTTCACAGGAGACTCCTGGACACTCATGGGCATGTCTGGGCAATTTCCACACAACAACTTCTGAACACTGGTGGAGGAGACGAGGCACCCAGAAAGGTAGCCCATTCTCTTCGGAAGGAGGTAGGACAAAATATAAAAGACAAAAAGAGGGACAAAAGATTCAGGGACAGAGTTCTGTCCTGGGGAGGGAGTCGTGAAGGAGGAGAAGTTTCCACACAGCAGGAAACCCTCTAACAGGCAGGTCTTTGGGGAGTTTTGGAATCTCATAAGGCAACATAAGTCGGAGAAAGGAAAAAAAAAAAAAAAACAGAATACACACCTAACCGCAACTTTGGAAAAGAGAACTTTCCCACAAAAGACTCTAATCTAACAACCTAACTTGGAGCCTCCCACCCTCACAGAACAAAAGATTGAGAGAATACCAAAGGAGAGCTAGCAGGCTGTGCACCAGCCCCTCTCCATCCAGAGGCAGAGAGTCAGGCTTGCCACAGTCAGAGCCAGAAGACAAGGGGCTGCTACAATCTCAGCCCCAGAGATGGCATCTTCCACCAAAGTGTGAACAGGGTCCCACCCGCTAACCATGTCTTCCTGAGATCCTGGATGGTTGACATCTACCGGGAGGGTCGCATGCTGAGATCAGCTCTCCAGAGGAGATACATGGCACACCTGAGATGGTGCTGTAGTGGCACACCTGGGAAACTGAGCAGCCAGGACCAGGGAGGTGATTGACACACAGCCCACCTGAGACAGTGTGATCACCAAGCACCTGGTTGCCTGAGCGGCTCAGACCTGAGAAGGGCACAAAATGCACACCCAACCCACATAAACTGAGCCAGAACTGTGTCTGAGTGTCTCCTGTGGAGGTATGGGTCAGCAGTGGCCTGCTGCAGGGGCTCTTGGTGCAGCAGACCTGGGTTTAGCATAAGCCTTCTTGGAGGTGGTCGCCATTAACCGCACCATAAAACCATCAGAACTTACACAGGACTGGGGAAACAGACTCTTGGAGCACATAAACAAAACCTTGTGCACACCAGGGCCCAGGAGTTAGGAGCAGTGATCCCCACAAGAAACTGGTCCAGATATGCCCATGATTATCCAGGATACTTTAACAATATTAATTTTTTCAACCCATAAACTTGAGATGTCTTTCTATCTGTTTGTTTCTTATTTAATTGCTTTCAATAAAGTCTTATGTTTTTTGTTATACAGATCTTTCATCTCTTTGGTTAAATGTATTCCTACATATTTTATTGTTTTCGATGCTATTGTGAATGCAGTGATTTTCTCCATTCCTTCTTCACATATTTCATTATCAATGTATAGAAATGCAACTAATTTATGTATTTTGATTTTATATCTTGCAACTTTACTAGAAATCATTGATTTGTTTCTGGTTGAACATCTAGAAGTTCTCAGTTCACATACTGTTGAAGCCTGGCTTGGAGAATTTTGAGCATTACTTTGACAGCATGTGAAATGAGTTCAGTTGTGCAGTAGTTTGAATATTCTTTGGCACTGCTCTTCTTTGAGACTGGAATGAAAACTGACCTTTTCCAGTCCTGTGGTCACTGCTTAGTTTTCTATAGTTGCTGGCATATTGAGTGCAGCACTTTCACAACACCATCTTTTAGGCTTCGAAATAGATTAGCTGGAATTCTATCACCTCCACTAGCTTTTTTTGTAGTGATGCTTCCTAAGGCCCATTTGACTTCACACTCCAAGATGTCTGGCTCAAGGTAAGTGATCACACCATCATGGTTATCTGGGTCATTAGGATCTTTTTGGTATAGTTCTTCTGTGTATTCTTGCCACCTTTTTTTCATACCTTCTGCTTCTGTTGGGTCCATGCCGTTTCTGTCCTTTATTGTGCCCATCTTTGCATGAAATGTTCCCTTGATATCTCTAATTTCTTTGAAGAGGAATTTAGAATGGGAATCTTTCCCATTCTATTGTTTTCCTCTATTTCTTTGCATTGATAACTTAGGAAGGTTTTATCTCTCCTTGCTGTTTTTTGGAACTCTGCATACAGATGGATATATCTTTCCTTTTCTCCTTTGCCTTTCACTTCTCTTCTTTTTGCAGCTATTTGGAAGGACTCCTCAGACAGTCATTTTGCCTTTTTGCATTTCTTTTTCTTAGGGATTCAAATAGGTTCAAGGGATTAGATCTGATTGACAGAGTGCCTGAAGAACTATGGATGGAGTTTCATGACATTGTACAGGAGGCAGTAATCAAAACCATCCCCAAGAAAAAGAAATGCAAAACTGTTTGAATGCTTACAAGTACTTATCGTGCTAAGCTCTAGAGAAATATGATGGACAAAGCAGACTTGTTTCCTATCATCCTGAAGCCTATAGTCTAATAGCCTGTTTGTCTCCTTGGGTTCAGTTCCTGTAGATGGAACTGCTGAGCTAAGACTGCTTCCCTGGAATTATTTATACTAATATTCTGTGTAAATACAGACAGAATATGAGTTCTCATCTTGCCATATTCTCATCAACACTAGATTTACTTTTGAGCTTTGAATCATTTCTTGATAATTTCTTCAGGAAAATGCAAGCGGGTAAAAAGTTTAAAAAGAATGGGAAGGCACACGGTCTCTAGAATCTTCACATGGTTTTCTACTTTCAGTCTTTGGTTTCTAGATGTGATTATTATTATTATTATTTTTTGTTAATGATTCTAACAAATAGTTGTCTTTCCTCCTATTGTATTCTAGACTGTGAGCAGCTTAATTTACTGGTTTATTCGTTCACTCATCCATTTACTATTAGTCATCTGATGCATGTCTATTTTGCACCACACTCTTTTCCAATTTCCAGATTTTAGGGATACAGAGATGAATAAGATAAGGTGCCTCCTCTCAAAAGCTTTCACGCTATTCTTCACAAGTCTTAAGACAATATATGCCTCTGACAATATATGATGAATTACATGTCATAATATTGCAGTTCCTCAGACCTCTGAAAATCCTGGGTTATTGGGACAATAGTATTAAAGCCCAGAGGGATGTGTGTATATGGGGGATGAGTCAAGACTCTTTGCCTACCTATGGACAAGCCAAGAGAATAGCAAAGACCAATTTGATGACTAGTTATTGCAGGTATGCCTGGAATGACTGCATGAGTACACTTATACAGCGTTTAGGAATACAATAGTCTTTTCAGATGATACACTTTATAGTTTTCCACAAGGCATTCCCCTACCCCAAATCCTACCTTAGTGTATAATAATTTTGCTAGTTGCCTTGTTGAACTAGAAAACATGTCAATCGAAATCACAAATGCCAGGAAGCTATGAAAGAGTGGAGTTAGGGGACAATAACCCAAGAGGTGATCATCAGTCCAAGGAGAGTGTGTGTAGACTGGAGTTCTGGGCCATAGCTAACAGGATGCATTTGTCTTATTTGAGTGCAAAGTCCTGCACATCAGCTACAAAATCCACCTGTAAAATTCAGTTAGATAGTAGACACTGGCACAGTGCAAACCTTGCAAGGAGCTCTAGACATAGTGCAGGAGTCAGACAAGGAGAGAGAAAATAATAATCTGGTGTGAAAAGTGCTACCCCAAGGATAAATATAGGGCATTGCTATACTGAGATGAGCAAAGCTATTAATATATCTAGATGGGAAGGTTGAGGGAGTGTCAGGGATATGACAGTAAACAATAAATAAGAATCACTACTTTCATGCAATTTACACTCCAGTAGAGGGAGACAGATAATAAAATTTAAAAATGGTTTATATTAAATGCTGTAGTAGAAAATAAAGAAAAGAAAAAGGATGAGATGTGTGGGGATGGGAGATATAATTTTAAATAAAATGCAAGCACTGAGAAGGTAGTATTTGAATAAAGATATGAAAAAAGTGAGGCACATGAATATCCAGGGGTAGAGAGTTCCAGACAAAGGCAGTGACAAGTATAAATATTCCAATGTGAAGACACACGTTATATTCACGGAAAAAGTAGGGAGACTGGTATGCTTGAAGCAGAATGAGGTAGGGTAGATAGTTAAACACGAGGTCAGAAAGGTTAGGGTTATGAGGCAGGGCAAGGGGTTAGAGCATGTAGGGTCTTACAGGCTGCCATAATGATTTTAGCTTTTACTGTTAATGAGATTGGAAATGCCTAGAGGGTTTGACCAGTTCTCAGAGGAACTTGAGTGCTGTGTTCAGGAGTTGGACTTTATTCTATAGAATAAGGGACGGCTCTGAAGGTTTTCGAGAAAGGGACTGACATGTGAATCTCTGTTACAAAGATCACTCTGGTGGCTTGCAGAGGGTAAATTGAAGGGGAGCACCTGTGAAACTGTGCACTTCTGATGGGACTTCAACCCATGTGTTGGGACTTAAACCCAGCCAAATCCAAGATTTAGACTTGATCCCACTGTTCTTTAATTGAAGTCACACACCTGATCTCAAGACATTTTTTTTTCAGTTAAGATGGGCCTTTATTTATGTATGTTAATAAAATAGTACACATAAATTGATTCTAGCAAAATCAAATTATAAGCAAAGTTTATTATAGGAGCTTGCAGTTTATAAGAGTCCTATGATAACGATTGAAAAACAATTTTTCCCTTCCCCATTGCTCTTTTATTTTTTTATTGGAGGCTGACAAGACTGAGCGACTGAACTGAACTGAACTGAATTATTTCACAATATTTTATTGGTTGGTTTTACCATACATTGACATGAATCCGCCCCGGGTGTACATGAGTTCCCCCTCCTGAACCCCCCTCCCACCTCCCTCCTCCCTTTAAGTTCAGACTCTTGATGCCTTGCCACAGAAATAAGTCAGTGAAACAAAGTGATAAGAAGTGAATTTATTTAGGAAAGAACACAATCCACAGAGTGTGAGCTCAGAAGGTGAGAGGCCCTGAAATGCAGTGTGGCTAACTTTTATGGGCTGGGTAATTTCATAGGCTAATGAGCGGAAGAATTATTCCAACTATTTTGGGAAAGGGGTGGGGATTTCCAGGAATTGAGTCAACACTCAATTTTTGGCCTTTTATGGTTGACTTCAGAAATTTCATGGCACTGGTGGGCATGTTATTTAAATGCTAATGCTTTACAGTGAGCATATAATAAGGCTCAAGGTCCTCTGGAAGTTGAATCTTCCACCATCTTGGATCTAGTTGGTTCTAACGAGTTTATGTTTTATCCTAAAGGGCTATGTCATTCTTTTACTGGTTGTGCCCAGCCCCATTCCCTCTTGTTTCACCTGGAAACAGGAAAACCAGTTAAGAAAATTCACCATTCTCCATAAAATGCCCTGGAGTGGAGTAGTGATCATCTTTCATCTCAGTCCTTCTACTATTGTTATTGTTGTTCAGTTACCCAATGGTGTCCGACTCTTTGTGACCCCATGGACACATGCCATGGCCTCTCTGTCCCTCACCATCTCCTGAACTTTGCCCAGGTTCATGTCCATTGCATCAGTGATGCCATCCAGCCATCTCATCCTCTGATGCCTTCCACTGTTATTTCCACTTATCTCAAATTCCTGAGGGAGCTGAAGTAGAGTTGGCCATTCTCTCAGAATCTGGAAACCTCAAAGCCAATAGAATGGAGGAGATCTAGAATGGTGGCAGGGAAACTTGTTAGGAGACTGTATAACCATCTGAGCTTGAGACAATAAAGACCTTGGCAAAGAGAGATAGATTTGCTAGAGGATAAAGGTACAGGTACAATCACAAGCTGTAAAGTGAGAACTCAATAGCAGCAGTTCTGAAAATTGGCAGTAAGTTGCTTGGCTTAATATTGAGATAGGACTATCCACAAAAGCTAAGGCACTGATAGGTTACATTAATAAAACAGTACCTGGAACAATTAAGGCTACCAATCTGCTCTAGTTGATTAGTTCAGACTTCATTTTTACCACCTCATAGTTCAGTAAGTTCACACTACGCAACAGACACTATGCTTAGAGCTGAAGTTATCTGGAGTTGTTGAATAGTCACAACTCAATGTCATAGCTATCTTATCTCTATTTTACAGATGAAGAAACAGCAACAAAATATCATCAAACACTTTATTTAAAAACTGATACACCCGGGGCAGATTCATGTCAATGTATGGCAAAACCAATACAATAATGTAAAGTAAAAAATAAATAAATAATAAAAATACTAAAACAAACCCAAAACTGATATTTACTATTATATATTCATTTATTCCAACATTCAAAGTGATATTGAATGCCTACTCAATTCTTGAAGAGTTCAAGTAAAAGAGAAAGGAGTTTTAGAGGCATAACATCTTGCTACTTGCCAGTTGTGTGATCTTGAACAAATTTTTTAACCTCTCTAAACTTTAGTTTTCTCATAAATAAAACCCATGGCTTAAGGTTGTTGAAGACCTTGTACATAATATATTATCATATTTTATCAAATCTAAGATGCCATTGAATGAAACCACACTGTCATTTTATATAACACAGAGGAAAAAAACATACTGTAGGTTAAATTGCAACACACTTAAGTCACCAATACTCTCAAAATGTCTCACAATTTCAAAGGCCTCAAAATGTGAAAAACTTATCACACTGTTCTTTTTTTTTTTTAATTTTTATTTTTATTGGAGGCTAGTCTAGTCAAGGCTATGGTTTTTCCCGTGGTCATGTATGGATGTGAGAGTTGGACTGTGAAGAAAGCTGATCGCCGAAGAATTGATGCTTTTGAACCATGGTGTTGGAGAAGACTCTTGAGAGTCCCTTGGACTGCAAGGAGATCCAACCAGTCCATTCTAAAGGAGATCAATCCTGGGTGTTCATTGGAAGGACTGATGCTAAAGCTGAAACTTCAATACTTTGGCCACCTCATGCGACGAGTTGACTCACTGGAAAAGACTCTGATGCTGGGAAAGGTTGGGGGCGGGAGGAGAAGGGGACGACAGAGAATGAGGTGGCTGGATGGCATCACCGAATCTGTGGACGTGAGTTTGAGTGAACTCCGGGAGTTGGTGATGGACAGGGAGGCCTGGCATGCTGTGATTCATGGGGTCATGGAGAGTAGGACACGACTGAGCAACTGAACTGAACTGAACTGAATTATTTTACAATATTATATTGGTTGGTTTTGCCATACATTGACCTGAATCTGCCCTGGGTGTACATGAGTTCCCCCTCCCGAACCACCCTCCCACCTCCCTCCTGCCCCTATCTTCCCTCTGGGTCATCCCCTCATACCAGCCCCGAGCATCCTGTAACATGCATTGATCCTGAACTTTTTTTAAAAAAAATTATTTACTTTAATTGGAGGATTACTTTATAATATTGTGATGGTTTTTGCCATACATCAACTATAGACTTACATATAAATATTTATTGAAAAAGTGAAAGTCCCTCTTTTCCATTTTACTGTGTGCTACTCAAGGACAGAATCTGAGTCTAAATCATCTTCCTCTTTCCCAAATAAGGTATGGCACAGAGTGGTCAATTAATCTATTTTATGAGAATTGATTTGACTTCTCTTCTTCCCCACTTGATCTGTGCCAGGTACTTGGAAAGCAGAGATAAAGGAGATTAGGTCCAGGCCCTCTAGGAGCTCCAAGTTTGGTAACAACAACAAAAACTCCAACAAAATAGTCATAGCTACCATTCATTGAGCTCTAACTCTGCAAAAGCCTTTTTCTCATTATATTCAATGTATCTTTTCCCATCCCTTTACTTTTAAAATGACTCTATTTATAAAATTGGTTTCTTATTTTCATCCATTCAAATCATCTCTGTCTTTTAATTGGTGTATTAAATCATTCACAATTACAGTTATTATCAGTACAGTTGAATTACTATCTATAGCATTTGTAACTTTTCTGTTGCACTTGTTCTTTATTTCCTTTCCCCCTCTTTTCTGCTTTTTTTTTTTTTGGCTGTAATGGAGCATTTTACATAATTAATTTTCTCTTTTCTCTTATCACATCAATTATACTTTTTAAAAAATTAGTTGTTCAGACGTTGAAAAACTAATCAAAGTCGACTTTCAAATAACCTAACTGTAATTAAATACAACTAATCTAATTAGTTTCAGTTCAGTTCAGTTCGGTTGCTCAGTCGTGTCCAACTCTTTGCGACCCCATGAACCAAATACAGCTAATTTGAAGCTAATCCATTTTCAAATAGCACTATACCACTTTCATGTGTGGTATAAGTACTTTAGAGTATTCCCAAATCCTCCTTTATAACATTGTTGTCATTCATTTCCCTTTTAAATTTTTTTATTTATTTATTTTAATTAGAGGATAGCTACAATATTGTGATGGATTTTGCCATACATCAACATAAACTGACATTAGATATACATATGTCCCCACCCTCTTGAAACTCCCTTCCACTCCCTCCCCTTTCCATCCCTCTAGTTTGTCACAGAGCACCTGCTTTGCATTCCCTGCATCATGCATCGAACTGCAAAAGGTTATCTATTTTACATATGGTAAAGTATATGTTTCAATGCTATTCTCTCAAATCATTCCACCCTCCCCATCCCTCACTGTGTCCAAAAATCTGTTATTTATGTCCATGTCTCCTTTGGTGCCCTGTATGTAGGATCATCAGTGCTATCTTTCTAGATTCCATATATATATATATATATATATACACACACACACACACATATATATGCAGTAGTATGCAATATTTGTTTTTCTGTTTCTGACTTCACTCATTTTAACAGACTCTAGGTTCATCCACCAGCAGCAGCAACAGCAGGTTCATCCACCTCATTAGAACTAACTCAAATATGTTCCTTTATATAGCTGAGTGATATTCCATTGTTTATATGTACCACAACTTCCTTATCCACTCACCTTTTGATGGACATCTAGGTTGCTTCCTTGTCCTAGCTATTGTAAATAGTGCTGGTGCTATTGGGGTGTATGTGTCTTTTTCAATTATGGTTCCTCAGGGAATATGCCCAGTAGTGGGGTTGTTGTTTCATATGGCAGTTTTATTCCTAGTTTTGTAACGAATCTCCATACTGTTCTCCAATTTGCAAAACCTTCCAAAATTGAACAGGGAAGAAATAGAAAAAATGAACAAACCAATCACAATCACAGAAATTGAAACTGTAATAAAAAATCTCCCCAAAAACAAAGGCTCAGGGCCAGATGGTCATCAACTTGCATACCCACCAGCAGTGTACGAAGATTCCCTCTTATCAACAATCTCTCAAGGAATTACTGTCTGTAGACATTTTGATGATGCCCATTCTGACTGGTGTAAGATGACACCTCATTGTAGTTTTGATTTGCATTTCTGTAATAATGAGCAATCTTGAGCATCTTTTAATGTGTTTTTTAGCCATCTGTATTTTTTTTTGAAGTGTCTGTTTAGGTCTTCTGCCTACGTTTTTTTTTTTTTTTTGGATGCATTGATTTTTTATTTATTTTTTTAACTTGGAAGATTACAGCATTTTATTTATTATTATTTTTTATTTATTTATATTTATTGGAGGCTAATTACTTTACAATATTATACTGGTTGGTTTTGCCATACATTGACATGAATCCTCCCCCGGGTGTACAAGTGTTCCCCTTCTTGAACCCCCCTCCCACCTCGCTCTTCCCCATATCCTCACTCTGGGTCATCCCTGTGCAACAACGCCGAGCATCCTGTGTCATGTGTCGAACCTGGACTGGTGATTCGTCTCAAATATGATAATACACATGTTTCAATGCCATTCTCCCAAATCATCCCACCCTCACCCTCTCCCACAGAATCCCAAAGACTGTTCTATACATCTGTGTCTCTTTTGCTGTCTCGTATACAGGGTTAACACTGGAAAAGACTCTGATGCTGGGAAGGATTGGGGACGGGAGGAGAAGAGGACGACAGAGAATGAGATGGCTGGATGGCATCACCGACTCAATAGACATGAGTTTGAGTGAACTTCAGGAGTTGGTGATGGACAGGGATGCCTGGTGTGCTGTGATTCATGGGGTCGCAGAGTCAGACACGACTGAGCGACTGAACTGAACTGAACTGAACTGAACTGATACAAGGTTAAGGTTACCCTCTTTCTAAATTCCATATATATGTGTTAGTATACTGTATTGATGTTTTTCTTTCTGGCTTACTTCACTCTGTATAATTGGCTCTAGTTTCGTCCATCTCATTAGAACTAATTCAAATGTATTCTTTTTAATGGCTGAGTAATACTCCATTGTGTATATGTACCAAAGCTTTCTTATCCATTCATCTGCAGATGGACATCTAGGTTGCTTCCATGTCCTGGCTATTGTAAACAGTGCTGCGATAAACATTGGAGTACATGTGTCTCTTTCAATTCTGGTTTCCTCGGTGTGTATGCCCAGGAGTGTGATTGCTGGGTCGTATGGCAGTTCTATTTCCAGTTTTTTAAGGAATCTCCACACTGTTCTCCATAGTGGTTGTACTAGTTTGCATTCCCACCAACAGTGTAAGAGGGTTCCCTTTTCTCCACACCCTCTCCAGCATTTATTGATTGTAGACTTTTGGGTAGCAGCCATTCTGACTGGCGTGAAATGGTACCTCATTGTGGTTTTGATTTGCATTTCTCTGATTATGAGGAATGTTGAGCATTTTTTCATGTGTTTGTTAGCCATCTGTATGTCTTCTCTGGAGAAATGTCTGTTTAGTTCTTTGACCCATTTTTTTATTGGGTCACTTATTTTTCTGTAATTGAGCTGCAGGAGTTGCTTGTATATTTTTGAGATTAATCCTTTATCAGTTGCTCCATTTGCTATTATTTTCTCCCATTCTGAAGGCTGTCTTTTCACCTTGCTTATAGTTTCCTTTGCTGTGCAGATTCTTTTAATTTTAATTAGGTCTCATTTGTTTCTTTTTGCTTTTATTTCCAATATTCTGGAAGGTGGGTCATGGAGGATCCTGCTGTGATTTATGTCGGAGAGTGTTTTGCCTATGTTCTCCTCTAGGAGTTTTATAGTTTCTGGTCTTACATTTAGATCTTTAATCCATTTTGAGTTTATTTTTGTGTATGGTGTTAGGGAGTGTTCTAGTTTCATTCTTTTACAAGTGGCTGATCAATTTTCCCAGCACCACTTGTCAAAGAGACTGTCTTTTCTCCATTGTATATTCTTGCCTCCTTTGTCAAAGATAAGGTATCCATAGGTGCGTGGATTTATCTCTGGGCTTTCTATCTTAATCCATTGATCTATATTTCTGCCTTTATGCCAGTACCACACTGTCTTGATGACTGTAGCTTTGTAGTAGATCCTGAAGTCCAGCAGGTTGATTCCCCCAGTTCCATTCTTCTTCCTCAAGATTGCTTTGGCTATTCGAGGTTTTTTGTATTTCCATACAAATTGTGAGATTATTTGTTCTAGCTCTGTGAAAAATATCGTTGATAGCTTGATAGGGATTGCATTGAATGTGTAAATTACTTTGGGTATTATACTCATTTTCACAATATTTATTCTTCCAATCCACTAACACAGTATATTTCTCCATCTATTAGTGTCCTCTTTGATAACTTTCACCAGTGTTTTACAGTTTTCTATGTACAGGTCTTTTGATTGTTTAGGTAGGTGTATTCCTAAGTATTTCATTATTTTCATTGCAACAGTGAATGGAATAGTTTCTTTAATTTCTCTTTCTATTTTCTCATTATTAGTGTATAAGAATGCAAGGGATTTCGGTGTGTTGATTTTATATCCTGCAACTTTACTGTATTCATTGATTAGCTCTAGTAGTTTTATGGTAGAGTCTTTAGGGTTTTCTGTGTAGAGGATCATGTCATCAGCGAACAGTGAAAGTTTTACTTCTTTTTTTCTTCTTTTCGAATTTGGATTCCTTTTATGTCTTTTTCTGCTCTAATTGTTGTGGCCAAAACTTCCAGAACTATGTTGAATAGTAGTGGTAAGAGTGGGCACCCTTGTCTTGTTCCTGACTTTAGGGGAAATGCTTTCAGTTTTTCACCATTGAGGATAATATTTGCTGTGGGTTTGTCATATTTAGCTTTTATTATGTTGAGGTATGTTCCTTCCATTCCCACCTTCTGGAGGGTTTTTATCATAAATGGATGTTGAATTTTGTCGAAGGCTTTCTCTGCATCTATTGAAATAATCATATGATTTTTATTTTTCAGTTTGTTAATGTGGTGTGTTACATTGATTGATTTGCGGATATTGAAGAATCCTTGCATTCCTGGGATAAAGCCCACTTGGTCATGATGTATGATCTTCTTAATGTGTTGTTGGATTCTGATTGCTAGAATTTTGTTAAGGATTTTTGCATCTATGTTCATCAGTGATATTGGCCTGTAGTTTTCTTTTTTTGTGGGATCTTTACCAGGTTTTGGGATTAGGGTGATGGTGGCCTCACAGAATGAGTTTGGAAGTTTCCCTTCCTCAGTAATTTTCTGGAAGAGATTGAGTAGAATAAATTAATTAATTTTAAATTTTTTATTGAAGGATAATTGCTTTACAGAATTTTTCTGTTTTCTGTCAAACGTCAACATGAATCAAACATAAGTATACATATATCCCCTCCTTTTTGAAACTTCCTCCCATCTCCCTCCCCATCCCACCCCTTTAGTTGCCTGTTTGAGTTTCCTGAGCCACAGATCAAATTCCCATTAGCTATTTTATATATGGTAATGTAAGTTTCCATGTTTCTTTTTCCATACATCTCATACTCTCCTCCCCTCTCCCCATGGCCATAAGTCTATTCCCTAAGTCTGTTTCTCCACTGTTGCCCTGTAGGTCTTCTGTCTACTTTTTGATTGGGTGTTTGTTTTTCTGGTATTGAGTTGCATGAACAGCTTGTATATTTTGGAGATTAATCTTTTGTTAGTTGTTTCATTTGCTATCAATTTCTCCCATTCTGAGGGTTGTCTTTACATTTCTTATAGTTTCCTTTGTTGTACCAAAGCTTTTAAGTTTAGTTAGGCTATATCTATTTTTTTATTTCCATTACTCTAGGAGGTAGGTCTTAGAGGATCTTCTTGTGGTTTATGTCAGAAGTGTTCTGCCTATGTTTTCCTCTAAGAGTTTCATAGTTTCTGGTCCTACATTTAGGTCTTTAATTCATATTGAGTCTATTTGTGTGTATGGTGTTCAGTTCAATCGCTCAGTAGTGTCCGACTCTTTGCGACCCCATGAATCACAGCACGCCAGGCCTCCCTGTCCATCACCAACTCCTGGAGTTCACTCAAACTCATGTCCATCGAGTCGGTGATGCCATCCAGCCATCTCATTCTCTGTCGTCCCCTTCTCCTCCTGCCCCCAATCCCTCCCAACATCAGAGTCTTTTCCAGTGAGTCAACTCATTGCATGAGGTGGCCAAGTATTGGAGTTTCAGCTTTAGCATCAGTCCTTCCAATGAACACCAAGGATTGATCTCCTTTAGAATGGACTGGTTGGATCTCCTTGAAGTCCAAGGGACTCTCAAGAGTCTTCTCCAGCACCACAGTTCAAAAGCATCAATTCTTCTGCGATCAGCTTTCTTCACAGTCCAACTCTCACATCCATACATGACCATGGGAAAAACCATAGCCTAGACTAGACAGACCTTTGTTGGCAAAGTAACGTCTCTGCTTTTTAATATGCTATGTGCTGCTACTGGTAAGTCACTTCAGTCATGTCCAACTCTGTGTGACCCCATAGACGGAAGCCCACCAGGCTCCCCCGTCCCTGGGATTCTCCAGGCAAGAACACTGGAGTGGGTTGCCATTTCCTTCTCCAATGTGTGAAAGTGAAAAGTGAAAGTGAAGTCGCTCAGTCGTGTCCGACCCATAGAGACCCCACAGCCTGCAGCCTACCAGGCTCCTCCATCCATGGGATTTTCTAGGCAATAGTACTGGAGTGGCTTGCCATTGCCTTCTCTGATTATGCTATCTAGGTTGGTCATAACTTTCCTTCCAAGGAGTAAGCGTCTTTTAATTTCATGAGGGTTCCAATTTCATCCCTTTACAGGTATTTGACCAGTTTCCCCAGCACCACTTGTTGAAGGGACTCTTTTTATTCCATTGTGTATTTTTGTCACCTTTGTCAAAGATACGGTGTCCATAGGTGCATGGGTTTATCTCTGGGATTTTTACCTTCTTCCACTGGTCTATATTTCAGTTTTTCTGACAGAACCATACTGTCTTGATGGCAATAGCTTTGTAGTATAGTCTGAAGTCAGAAGGATTGGTTCCTCCAGTTCCATTCTTCTTTCTCAAGATTGACTTGGCTATCTGCATCTTCTGTGTTTTCAAACAAATCGTAAAATTTGTGTGTTCTTTCTGTGAAAAATATCATTTATAGTTTCATAGGGATTGCATTGGATCTAGGTTGCTTTGGGTAGTATAGTCATTTTCACTATATTGATTCTTTCAAACCAAGAACATGGTATATTTCTCCATCTCCTTGTTTCATCATTGATTTCTTTCATCAGTGTTTTATAGTTTTCTCTATACAGATCTTTTGTCTCTTTAGGTAAATTTGTTAATAAATATTTTGTTCTTTTTGTCCCAACAGTGAATAGGATTGTCTCCTTAATTTCTCTTCTGATTTTTCCTTGTTAGTGTATAGGAATGCAAAGGATTTCTGTGTATTAATTTTATATCCTGCAACATTACTATATTCATCACTTAGCTCTAGTAATTTTTTGCTGGCAACTTATGGTTTCTAGTTAGATAATCATGTTATCTGCAAACATAATTTTACTTCTCCTTTTTCAATCTGTATTAATTTATTTCTTTTTCTTGTCTGACTACTCTGTCTAGGACTTGCAAAAATATGTTTAATAATTGTGGTGAGAGTGGGCACCCTTGTGTTTTTACTGAATTTAGAGGAAATGCTTTCAGTTTTTCACCACTGAGGATAATGTTTGTTTTGAGTTTGTCATATATGGCCTTTTATTATGTTGAGGTCATTTCAGTTCAGTTCAGTTGCTCAGTCGTGTCCGACTCTTTGTGACCCCATGGATTGCAGGATGCCAGGCTTCCCTGTCCATCACCAACTTCAGAGCTTGCTCAAGCTCATGTCCATCGAGTCGGTGATGCCATCCAACCATCTCACCCTCTTCCATCCCCTTCTCCTCCTGCCTTCAATCTTTCCCAGCAACAGGGTCTTTGCTAGTGAGTCAGTTCTTTGAATTAGATGGCCAAAGTATTGGAGCTTCAGCTTCAGCATCAGTCCTTCCAATGAACATTCAGAATTGTAAGATTGATTGGTTTGATCTCTTTGCAGGTCAAGAGACTCTCAAGAGTCTTCTCCAACACCACATTTTGAAAGCATCAATTCTTTGGCACTCAGTTTTCTTTATAGTCCAACTCTCACATCCATACACGACTACTGGAAAAACCATAGCTTTGACTAAATGGACCTTGAAGTTGTTGAGGTATGTTCCTTCTAGTCCTAATTTTTGGAGAGTTTTAATCATAAATGGATACTTAAACTTATCAAAAGCTTTCTCTGTTTCTACTGAGTTGATCAGATAGTGTTTATCTCTCAATTTGCTATTATGGTGAATCACATTGATTTATTTGTGTATATTTAAGAATCTTTGCATTCCTGGGATAAAAGCCACTTGATCATGACGTATGTATGATCTTTT
Organism: Moschus berezovskii; assembly: GCF_049115385.1. Classification (NCBI taxonomy): domain Eukaryota; kingdom Metazoa; phylum Chordata; class Mammalia; order Artiodactyla; family Moschidae; genus Moschus; species Moschus berezovskii. The sequence goes on along the minus strand of NC_142488.1, from coordinate 59,329,946 downwards.
TAATATGCTGTAGGATTCCGTTTCCTAAAAGCTTTTTGAAAATTTTGCATTCATGTTCATCAGTGATATTGGCCTATAATTTTCTACTTTTGGTGGCATCTTTGTCTGGTTTCGTATCAGGGTGAGGATGGCCTCATAGAATGAGTTTGGGAGTTTTCCTTCCTCTGCAATTTTCTGGAAGAGTTTGAGCAGAAAAGCTATTACCTCTTCCCTAAACATTTGTTAGAATTCGTCTGTGAAGCCATCTGGCCCTGGAACTTTGTTTGTTGGAAGATTTTTGTGTGCAGTTTCAATTTCCGTGATTGTGATTAGTCTGTTCATATTTTCTATTTTTTCCTTGTTCACTTTTGGAAGGTTATACTTTTCAAAGAATTTGTCCTTTTTCCTAGATTGTCCATTTTATTGGCATATAGTAGCTCTTAGTACTTTCTCATTATCCTTTGTATTGCTGTGCTGTCTGTTGTAAAGTTTCCTTTTTCATTTTTCTTTTTAATTGATTTGAATCTTTCTGATGAGTCTGGCTAATGGTTTGTCAATCTTGTTTATCTTCTCAAAGAACCAACTTTTAGTTTTATTGATCTTTACTATATCTACTACTGTGGGGAGGAATCCCTTAGAAGAAATGCAGTAGTCATCATGGTCAACAAAAGAGTCCAAAATGCAGTACTTGAATGCAACCTCTAAAACAACAAATGATCTATGTTCGTTTCCAAGGCAAACCATTCAATATTAGAGTAATCAAAGCCTATGCCCCAACTAGCAATGCTGAAGAAGCCAAAGTTGAATAGTTCTATGAAGACCTACAAGACCTTTTAGAACTAATCCCCCCAAAAGATATCCTTTTCATTATACGGGACTTGAATGCAAAAGTAGGAAGTCAAGAAACAACCGGAGTAACAGGCAAATTTGGCCTTGGAGCACGGAATGAAGCAGGGCAAAGGCTAATAGAGTTTTGTCAAGAGAACGCACTGGTCATAGCAAACACCCTCTTTCAACAACACAAGAGAAGACTCTACATATGGACATCACCAGATGGTCAACACCGAAATCAGGTTGATTTTATTCTTGGCAGCCAAAGATGGAGAAGCTCTATACAGTCAACAACAACAAAAAAAGACCATGAGCTGACTGTGGCACAGATCATGAATTCCTTAATGCCAAATTCAGACTTGAATTCAAGAAAGTAGGGAAAACCACTAGACCATTCAGATATGACCTAAATCAAATCCCTTATGATTATACAGTAGAAGTAAGAAATAGATTTAAGGGACTAGATCTGATAGATAGAGTGCCTGATGAACTCTGAACAGAGGTTCCTGACATTGTACAGGAGACAGGGACCAAGACCATCCTTATGGAAAAGAAATGCAAAAAAGCAAAATGGCTGTCTGAGGAGGCCTTACAAATAGCTGTGAATAGAAAAGAAGCGAAAAGCAAAGGAGAAAAGGAAAGATATAAGCATCTGAATGCAGAGTTCCAAAGGATAGCAAGGAGAGATAAGAAAGCCTTCCTCAGCAAACAATGCAAAGAAATAGAGGAAAACAACAGAATAGGAAAGACACGAGATCTCTTCAAGAAAATTAGAGATTCCAAGGGAACGTTTCATGCAAAGATGGGCTCGATACAGGACAAAAATGGTATGGACCTAACAGAAACAGAAGATATTAAGAAGAGGTGGCAAGAATACACGGAAGAACTGTACAGAAAAGATCTTCATGACCAAGATAATTGCGATGGTGTGATCACTGACCTAGAGCCGGACATCTTGGAATGTGAAGTCAAGTGGGCCTTAGAAAGCATCACAAGGAACAAAGCTAGTGGAGGTGATGGAATTCCAGTTGAGCTATTTCAAATCCTGAAAGATGATGCTGTGAAAGTGCTGCACTCAATATGCCAGCGAATTTGGAAAACTCAGCAGTGGCCACAGGACTGGAAAAGGTCAGTCTTCATTCCAATCCCAAAGAAAGGCAATGCCAAAGAATGCTCAAACTACCGCACAATTGCTCTCATCTCACACGCTAGTAAAGTCATGCTCAAAATTCTCCAAGCCAGGCTTCAGCAATACATGAACCATGAACTTTCAGATGTTCAAGCTGGTTTTAGAAAAGGCAGAGGAACCAGAGATCAAATAGCCAACATCCGCTGGATCATGGAGATAGCAAGGGAGTTCCAAAAAAACTTCTATTTCTTCTTCATTGACTATGCCAAAGCCGTTGACTGTGTGGATCACTAAACTGTGGAAAATTCTTCAAGAGATGGGAATACCAGACCACCTGACCTGCCTCTTGAGAAACCTGTATGCAGGTCAGGAAGCAACAGTTAGAACTGGACATGGAACAACGCACTGAGGAGTACGTCAAGGTTGTATACTGTCACCCTGCTTATTTAACTTATATGCAGAGTACATCATGAGGAACGCTGGGCTGGAAGCACAGGCTGGAATCAAGATTGCCGGGAGAAATATTAATAACCTCAGATATGCAGATGACACCACCATTATGGCAGAAAGTGAAGAGGAACTCAAAAGCCACTTGATGAAAGTCAAAGAGGAGAGTGAAAAAGTTGGCTTAAAGCTCAACATACAGAAAACTAAGATCATGGCTTCTGGTTCCATCACTTCATTGGAAATAGATGGGGAAACAGAGGAAACAGTGTCAGACTTTATTTTTCTGGGCTCCGAAATCACTGCAGATGCTGATTGCAACCAGGAAATTAAAAGACGCTTACTCCTTGGAAGGAAAGTTATGACCAACCTAGATAGCATATTAAAAAGCAGAGACATTACCTTGCCAACCAAGTTCCGTCTAGTCAAGGCTATGGTTTTTCCAGTGGTCATGTATGGATGTGAAAGTTGGACTGTGAAGAAAGCTGATCGCCAAAGAATTGATGCTTTTGAACTTTGGTGTGGGAGAAGACTCCTGAGAGTCCTTTGGACTGCAAGGAGATCCAACCAGTCCATTCTAAAGGAGATCAATCCTGGATGTTCATTGGAAAGATTGATGCTAAAGCTGAAACTCCAATACTTTGGCCACCTCATGCGAAGAGTTGACTCACTGGAAAAGAGTCTGATGCTGGGACAGATTGGGGTCAGGAGGAGACGGGGATGACAGAAAATGAGATAGCTGGATGGCATCACAGACTCGATGGACATGAGTTTGAGTGAACTCCGGGTGTTGGTGATGGACAGGGAGGCCTGGCGTGCTGTGATTCATGGGGTCGCAAAGAGGCGGACACGACTGAGCGACTGAACTGAACTGAACTGAACTGATATTCTCTCTCTCTCTTCAAAAAAAATTTTTTTTTCTGCTCTGATCATTATGATTTCTTTCCCCTACTAGCTTTGGTGTTTTTTGTTCTTCATTTTCTAGTTCAGGTATAAGATTATGTTGTTTATTTTTTGTCTCTCTTTTTTCTTGAGGTAGGCTTGTATTTGCAGAAGGAAATGGCAACCCACTCCAGTGTTCTTGCCTGGAGAATTCCAGGGATGGGGAAGCCTGGTGGGCTTCCGTCTATGGGGTCACACAGAGTCGGACATGACTGAAGTGACTTAGCAGCAGCAGCAGCAGTAGCAGCAGGCTTGTATTAGTATAAACTTCCCTCTTAGCATTGCTTGTACTGCATCCCACAGGTTTTGAGTTGTCATGACTTTTTTTTTTTTTGAGTATGTTTTCTTTTTTTTTTTAATTGGAGGCTAATTACTTTACAATATTATATTAGTTGGTTTTGCCATACATTGACATGAATCTGCCCCGGGTGTACATGTGTTCCCCATCTTGAACCCCCCTCCCACCTCCCTCCCCATCCCATCCCTCTGGTCATCCCAATGCATCCTGTCTCATGTATCGAACCTGGACTGGAGATTCATTTCACATATGATAATATACATGTTTCAATTCATGTTTTCATTGTCAATGTTTCTAGGTATATTTTGATTACTTTTTTATTTCTTCAGTGATCTGTTGGTTATTCAAAAGCATATTGTTTAGCTTCCCTGTGTTTGTGTTTCTTATGGGTTTTGTCTTGTAGGTGACGTTTAATTTTATAGTGCTGTGATCAGAAAAGATGCTTAAAATGATTTCAATTTTTAAAAATTTATGAAGACTGGGTTTGTGGCCCAGGATGTAATCGATCCTGAAGAATGTTCAATATGCACTTGAGAAAAAAATGAAGTCTATTGTTTTTGGATTAAATGCCCTGTAGATAACACTTAGGTCCAGTTGTCCAATGTACTATGCAAAGTTTGTATTTCCTTATTAATTTTTCATGTCTGGATGATCTCTCCATTGGTGTGAGTGGGGTATTAAAGGCCCCCACTATTACTGTGTTACTATTGATTTACCCTTTAATTATTGTTAGCATTTGCCTTATATATTGTAAGGCAATGTTCGGTGCATATATATTTATAATTGTTATATCTTCATCTCAGATTAATCCTTTGATCATTATGTAGTGTCCTCCTTTTCTCTTGTAATGGTCTTTATCTTAAAATCTATTTTATCAGATATGAGTACTGCTACTCCAGCTTTCTTTTGATTTCTGTTTGCATGGAATAACTTTTTCCAGCCCCTCACTTTTAGTCTGTATGTATCCCTAGGTTTAAGGTGGGTCTCTTATAGACAGCTTATGTAGGGGTCGTGTTTTTGTATCCATTCAGCCAATCTGTGTCTTTTGGTTGGAGCGTTTAGTCCATTTACATTTAAGGTAACTATTGATAAGTATCATCTTATTGTTTGTGTGTGTTAGTCACTCAGTTGTGTCCGACTATTTGTGACCCCATGGACTATAGCCCACTAGGCTTCTCTATCCAAGGAATTCTCCAGGCAAGAATACTGGACTGGATTGTCATTCCCTTCTCCAGAGGAATTTCCAAACCCAGGGATCGAACCCTGGTCTCCTGCATCACAGGCAGATTCTTTACCATTTGAGCTACAGGGAAGTCTTCATTTATCAATACTTTTAATGAAAAATGAAATTCAACATATTGATACAATGCATATATAATATAGTCAAAAATCTGAAATAGAACTGGTTTCTTCTTAACCATTTCCCATCTTTAATCAATAAAGATTATTCCTCTTAAGAGGAGGTGAAAAAATTACCCATATTAAAAATACTGATAATAAATACCATTAATAAGCATGATTAAATGATGAATAGTTCTACATCTTTCTAATAATCTCTTTGTATTCTGTCAAGTAGCACTCCAAAATAAAAATTATCACTTCTGTTATGGCTTCATATTTCTTTGCAACAATCACCAAAGTAATTTCCAATTTGGTAAAATAATAACTTGTGCCATTTACTTTTAACGGAATCACATCTTAGTCATCAAGTTAAAGTCATAAGAAAATAATGACACTGTCGCTTGAAGGTCATCTTGGTCTTCTGTTCACCATGTGTCTAATCAGATACTCTTAACTTAATTCCAGCAGAAACTCCAAGGAATTAATGATCTTATTATCACTTACTCTGTTCTTTTGAGATTGATTTTATAGACCTTTTCTGTGTTTCCTGTTTTCTAGAGAAGTTACTTTAGCATTTGTTGAAGAGCTGGTTTGGTGGTGCTGAATTTTCCGAGCATTTGCTTGTCTATAAAGCTTTTTATTTTTTGCTCAAGTCTGAATGAGGTCTTTACTGGATAGAGTAATCTTGGTTGTGGGATTTTTTTCCCTTTCATCATTTAAAGTATATCCTGTCTTTCTCTTATGTCCTGCAGAGTTTCTGTTGAAAGATCAGCTATTAGCTTTATGGAGGCCCCCTTGTATGCTATTTGTTGCTTTTCCCTTGCTGCTTTTAATATTTGTTCTTTGTGTTTAATTTTTGTTAGCTTGATTAATATGTGTCTTATTTTTATTGGAGGTTAATTACTTTACAATATTATATTGGTTTTGCCATACATTGACATGAATCCGCCCCGGGTGTACATGTGTTCCCCTTCTTGACCCCCCCTCCCACCTCCCTCAATATGTGTCTTGATGTGATACTCTTTGGATTTATTCTATATGGGAATCTCTGGTCTTCCTGGACTTTGTTGGCTATTTCCTTCCCCATTTTAGGGAAGTATTTGGCTATAATCTCCTCAAATATTTTCTCATGCTCTTTCCTTTTATCTTCTTCTTCTGTGACACCTATGATTTGGATGTTGGAGTGCTTAATATTGTTCTGGAGGTCTCTGAGGCTGTCTTCACTTCTTTTTATTCTTTTATCTTTCTTCTTCTCTGCCTCAGTTATTTCCACCATTCTATCTTCCAGCTCACTTATCCATTTTTCTGCCTCAGTTACTCAATTGTTCGTTCTCTCCAGTGTATTTTTAATCTCAGTCATTGCATTGTTCATTGTTGATTGCTTATTCTTTAATTCTTCTAGGTCCTCATTAAACACTTTTTGCATCTTCTCAATCCATGTTTCCAGTATATTTATCAATGCCTCTATTTTGTTTTAAAGATTTTGAAATCTTTACTATCATTATTCTGAATTCTCTTTCAGGTAGTCTTCCTGTTTCCACCTCGCTTGTTGGTTTTGAAGATTTGTACCATGTTCCTTCACCAGCTGCATATTTTTGTCTTTCCATTTTGTTTCGTTTACTTTGCTTAGGATTTCCTTTCTGTTGGCTAGAAGGTTTTAGTTCTTCTTATTTGTGTAGTCTGCCCCTGTGGGTGGGGATGGACTAGGGCCTTTTGAAGATTCCCAGTTAGGGGGCTTTTGCCTATGTTCTTGTGAATGGAGTTGGATCTTGTCTCTCTGAAGGGCAGTGCCATGTCCAATAGTGAGTTTTGGAGTGTCTATGGGTTTGGTACAGTTTTGGGCAGCCTGTCTGTTAATGTGCAGTGTAATGTTCCTGTTTTGCTGAAGGATTGGCATGGGGCATCCAGGCACTGTCGTTTGCTGGCATTGGGTGAGCTTGATTTGGGTTTTGAGATGGAGGTTTTGGGGAGGGCTCTTGCCTATTAATATTCCCTCGGGTCAGCAGTTCTTTGGTGGATCAAATTCTTGGGCTCAGGTCTTCCACCTCAGGGGTTCAGGCTTGACCCTTACTATAGCATGAAGACCTCCCATGCCACACAGTGAAGAAGAAAAGTCCCCAAGACTCATGGTGAGGGCAATGATTAACAGCCCAGAACACCCAATGAGACTTACTCCAAGGTCCTCTAATATTTCTACGAAGGGCTCTTGGCTTGTTGTGGGCAGTGTGGGGTCAGTTCAACCTCAAATATGGCCTTATTCCAGCTTTTTCTTGCTCCTAAATTTCACAGTTGCCCCTAAAGTTCACAGTCTGTTCCCCACCCAGACCTGTGCCTGATCACAGCCTGGTGGTAGCTGCCACCTGGGGTCAGGACTGCGTCAGTAGTGTTTTGTCTGCTGCCTCAGGCATCTTCCCCAGCTTTGGCAGAGACAGTCATGTCTAATTCTGCAGCCTTGTCAAAGTAACCCTCTCAGTGTATCCTCAAGCCTGCCACCCCTGACCTCTCCCTGGGATCTTCACTGGAGCTTTGGTTCCCCACCCTTGCCCAGTAACAAGCAGGCCAAAACTTGCTAGCCACTTCTCTCAGTTCCCTGCTCTGGGCTGAGGGTTATGAGCTGAGAAGTGATGTTTGGCAGTGATTTGTGTAGTGAATTTTCTCTGTGCTTTGCACTCTGAGCCCCAACTGTTGCACCACACTCTGAGGTTCTGTAGTTCCTCCCTGGCCCCACCTATGAGGGAGTTTCCTAGGGTGCTTTTCCTCATTCATGACTCTCTTCCTTGAGGCACACATCCCTGCCCTGAAATCCTTTGTCTCCTTTTATGTCTTTATCTTTTGTCCTACCTTATTCTAAAGAGATTGGATTGCCGTTTTGGAAGTTTGGGGTCTTCTATTGTTGTTGAAAAGTTGTTCTGTATGTGCTGTTCCATGTTCTGATGACTTTTTGATATATTTGTGGGGAAACTGGTGATCACCCCATCTTACTCCTTCACCATCTTCTTCAGTCTTAATGTCTTCAATTCTCACTTCACGTTTCTATGTGTTACTATGTAATAACACAGTACAGGGATACTACTGCTGCTGCAGCTAAGTCTCTTCAGTCGTGTCCGACTCTGTGAGACCCCATAGACGTCAGCCCACCAGGATCGCCCGTCCCTGGGATTCGCCAGGCAAGAACACTGGAGTGGGTTGCCATTACCTTCTCCAATATGTGAAAGTGAAAAGTGAAAGTGAGGTCGCGCAGTCATGTCTTACTCGTAGCGACCCCATGGAGTGAATGCTACCAGACTTCTCAGTACATGGGATTATCCAGGCGAGAGTACTGGAGTGGGTTGCCATTGCCTTCTCCAACAGGGTTACTCAATTCAGTTCAGTTCAGTCACTCAGTCGTGTCCGACTCTCTGCGACCCCATGAATCACAGCACACCAGGCCTCCCTGTCCATCATCAACTACCAGAGTTCACTCAAACTCATGTCCACAGAGTCGGAGATGCCATCCAGACATCTCATTCTCTGTCATCCCCTTCTCCTCCCATCCCCAACCTTTCCGAGCATCAGAGCCTCTTCCAGTGAGTCAACTCGTAACTCATCGCATGAGGTGGCCAAGGTATTGCAGTTTCAGGTTTAGCATCAGTCCTTCCAATGAACACCCAGGATTGATCTCCTTTAGAATGGACTGGTTGGATCTCCCTGCAGTCCAAGGGACTCTCAAGAGTCTTCTCCAACACCACAGTTCAAAAGCATCAATTCTTCGGTGATCAACCTTCTTCATAGTCCAACTCTCACATCCATACATGACCACGGGAAAAACCATAGCCTTGACTAGACAGAACTTTGTTGGCAAAATAATGTCTCTGCTTTTAAATATACTATCAAGGTTGGTGATAACTTTCCTTCCAAGGAGACGGCGTCTTTTAATTTCATGGCTGCAATCAGCATCTGCCATGATTTTGGAGCCCAAAATAATAAAGTCTGACACTGTTTCCTCTGTTTCCCCATCTACTTCCAATGAAGTGATGGAACCAGAAGCCATGATCTTAGTTTTCTGTATGTTGAGCTTTAAGCCAACTTTTTCACTCTCCTCTTTGACTTTCATCAAGTGGCTTTTGAGTTCCTCTTCACTTTCTGCCATAATGGTGGTGTCATCTGCATATCTGAGGTTATTAATATTTCTCCCGGCAATCTTGATTCCAGCCTGTGCTTCCAGCCCAGCGTTCCTCATGATGTACTCTGCATATAAGTTAAATAAGCAGGGTGACAGTATACAACCTTGACGTACTCCTCAGTGCGTTGTTCCATGTCCAGTTCTAACTGTTGCTTCCTGACCTGCATACAGGTTTCTCAAGAGGCAGGTCAGGTGGTCTGGTATTCCCATCTCTTGAAGAATTTTCCACAGTTTAGTGATCCACACAGTCAAAGGCTTTGGCATAGTCAATGAAGAAGAAATAGAAGTTTTTTTGGAACTCCCTTGCTATCTCCATGATCCAGCGGATGTTGGCTATTTGATCTCTGGTTCCTCTGCCTTTTCTAAAACCAGCTTGAACATCTGAAAGTTCATGGTTCATGTATTGCTGAAGCCTGGCTTGGAGAATTTTGAGCATGACTTTACTAGCGTGTGAGATGAGAGCAATTGTGCGGTAGTTTGAGCATTCTTTGGCATTGCCTTTCTTTGGGATTGGAATGAAGACTGACCTTTTCCAGTCCTGTGGCCACTGCTGAGTTTTCCAAATTCGCTGGCATATTGAGTGCAGCACTTTCACAGCATCATCTTTCAGGATTTGAAATAGCTCAACTGGAATTCCATCACCTCCACTAGCTTTGTTCCTTGTGATGCTTTCTAAGGCCCACTTGACTTCACATTCCAAGATGTCCGGCTCTAGGTCAGTGATCACACCATCGTAATTATCTTGGTCATGAAGATCTTTTCTGTACAGTTCTTCCGTGTATTCTTGCCACCTCTTCTTAATATCTTCTGTTTCTGTTAGGTCCATACCATTTTTGTCCTGTATCGAGCCCATCTTTGCATGAAACGTTCCCTTGGAATCTCTAATTTTCTTGAAGAGATCTCGTGTCTTTCCTATTCTGTTGTTTTCCTCTATTTCTTTGCATTGTTTGCTGAGGAAGGCTTTCTTATCTCTCCTTGCTTTTCTTTGGAACTTCGCATTCAGATACTTATATGTTTCCTTTTCTCCTTTGCTTTTCGCTTCTCTTCTTTTCACAGCTATTTAAAAGTCCTCCTCAGACAAACATTTTGCTTTTTTGCATTTCTTTTCCATGGGAATGGTCTTGGTCCCTGTCTCCTGTACAATTTCACGAACCTCCGTCCATAGGTCATCAGGCACCCTCTCTATCAGATCTAGTCCCTTAATCTATTTCTTACTTCTACTGTATAATCATAAGGGATTTGATTTAGGTCATATCTGAATGGTCTAGTGGTTTTCCCTACTTTCTTGAATTCAAGTCTGAATTTGGCATTAAGGAATTCATGATCTGAGCCACAGTCAGCTCCTGGTCTTGTTTTTGCTAACTGTATGTAGCTTCTCCATCTTTGGCTGCCAAGAATATAATCAATCTGATATTGGTGTTGACCATCTGGTGATGTCCATGTGTAGAGTCTTCTCTTGTGTTGTTGGAAGAGGGTGTTTGCTATGACCAGTGCATTCTCTTGGCAATAATCAATCTGATTTTGGTGTTGACCATCTGGTGATGTCCATGTGTAGAGTCTTCTCTTGTGTTGTTGGAAGAGGGTGTTTGCTATGACCAGTGCATTCTCTTGGCAAAATGCTATTAGCCTTTGCCCTGATTTATTTCGTGCTCCGAGGCCAAATTTGCCTGTTACTCTGGGTGTTTCTTGACTTCCTACTTTTGCATTCCAGTCCCCTATAATGAAAAGGACTTCTTTTTTGGGAGTTAGTTCTAAAAGGTCTTGTACGTCTTCATAGAACCATGCAACTTTGGCTTCTTCAGCATTACTAGTTGGGGCATAGGCTTGGATTACTGTAATATTGAATGGTTTGCCTTGGAAACGAACAGAAATCATTCTGTCATTTTTAAGATTGCATCCAAGTACTGCATTTCGGACTCTTTTGTTGACCATGATGGCTATTCCATTTCTTCTAAGGGATTCCTGCCCACAGTAGTAGATATAATGGTCATCTGAGTTAAATTCACCCATTCCAGTCCATTTTAGTTCACTGCTTCCTATAATGTCGACGTTCCCTCTTGCCATCTCCTGTTTGACCACTTCCAATTTGCCTTGATTCATGGACCTAACATTCGTGGTTCATATGCAATATTGCTCTTACAGCATCGGACCTTGCTTCTATCACCAGTCACATCCACAACTGGGTATTTGTTTTTCTTTGGCTCCATCCCTTCATTCTTTCTGGAGTTATTTCTCCACTGATCTCCAGTGGCATAATGGGCACCTACCGACCTGGGGAATTCCACATTCGGTATCCTATCATTTTGCCTTTTGATACTGTTCATGGGGTTCTCAAGGCAAGTATACTGAAGTGGTTTGCCATTCCCTTCCTCAGTGGACCACATTCTGTCAGACCTCTCCACCATGACCCGTCCATCTTGGGTAGCCCCACACAGCATGGCTTAGTTTCATTGAGGTCGAGAGGGCTGTGGTCCATGTGATCAGATCAACTAGTTTTCTGTGATTATGAATTCAGTGTGTCTGCCCTCTGATGCCCCCTCACTATACCTACCATCTTATTTGGGTTTCTCTCACCTTGGTCGTGGAATATCTCTTCACAGCTGCTCCAGCAAAGTGCAGCCAATGTACCTTACCTTGGACGTGGGGTTGCTCCTCTCGGCCACGCTTCTGCGTGTGTTCGGTTGGGCCGGTCTGCGCCACCGGAGCTTCTTTTAAAATCTCTTGTAAAGAAAATTGGCTGGCAATTAATTGCCTCAGTTCTTGTTTGTCTGAGAGTCTTCATTTTTCATTTACTTTTGAAGGATCATTTTGCTGGATACAATTCTAGGTTCATGGGTTTTTTTAAGACACTAAATTATTCACTCCACTCTCTTGTTGCTTGCATGTTATCTGATGAGAAATCTGGTGTTATTATTAACTTTGTTCACCTATAGATCTTTTTTCTATCACACTCACCCCCACTTCCTGACATCTCTCAAGATGCTCTCTTTGTCTTTGGCTTTCTGCATTTTGAATATGATACATCTAGCTGTGCATTTAAGGAGCATTTACCTCATTGGATAAGATCTCTATGCTTTCTGAATCTGTGTTTCAGTGTTTGTCATTAATTTGGGAATGTTTTCAGCCATTAATACCTCAAATATTTATTCTGCTCCATTTTTACTTTCTTCTCTGGTAATTCAAGTCCACTTTTTGATATTCTCATTGTTCTTCGATACTCTGAATTGCTTTTTGCTCTTCTCATGTGTGTTTTTGTTTATTTGTTCCATCATGTCCGATTCTTTTGCAGCTCAGTGGACTGTAGCCAGCCAGGCTCTTCTGTCCATGGGATTTCCCACACAAGAATACTTGAGTGGGTTGCCATTTCCTTCTCCAAGTTATCATTCTGACTCAGGGATCAAACATGTGTCTACTACCTTGGCAGGAAGATTTTTCTGAGATTCCACTGAGCCACCTGAGAAGTCCCCTTTGCATTTTATGCTGTGTTTAAAAAATTCAACTGAATAAATTTGAAAGTCTAATTTGCTTTAATAAGCAATTCATTAACTGAATAGCTTCCCATCTAGCAGCTGGGAGGGTACCTTGAAGCACCTTACAAATGGAATGTTGTTATGAAAATGAGGATGGGGCAAAGACATCATTATCGAAAGGAAAGGAGAGGCTATTCTGGATCAGGAAATCTTTTGGAGGAAGAGAACAGCATGGGTTTTTATTATGCAGGTTGGTTCTTCTTCCTCTAGGGGATAGACAGGGTTCATATGACAGATTACCTAATTGATTGTTGACCACAAAATTCCAGACTAGTTGATTAAGATCATAATTCTGAGTAAGGTTTAAACCATAATTAGATTAAATTTAGGTTTGGTATCATGGGCCTTAACAGAAGTGATGCCATTTTGGGCCTGTGATTTTCTTTGCAATAATCATCTTCCCCTCAATTTGATCAGACTCTCCGCTTAACCAAGAGATGTGATCAAGCTATAAGGAATTAGTATTACTCCAAGCTACCACGCTGTAACTTTGTTGATCTTTGTCATGTTACTTATTGTCATGATATTGTTTAATCCTCCTGACATTCACAGATCACAGTTCCAAGTTCACAATCCTTAAGTTGGAGTTACTCTCTTTGTTTCCTTTTTGATGTTCCAGACTAAGGGTGATCATTTGTCTGATGGTTAATGGCTGTGGACATGCTTTAAATAAAACTTTTAAGAGTATATGACATGCTGTGGTTCCCAAGACCCATCAAAGAAATACCCTATTGATAGAGTCATCCTTTTAAGCCAAGGTTGTAGCACTATTCCATTGCTCAGTGACTTTATGAACTGACTTTCAACTTCCCCAGAAGTGTTGCTCCAAGTAGAGAAGGTGGTGTTGGCCACAGCACAGACACTTCCTCCACAGGTAAAAGATAATCAGTGACTATCCTTTTATCAAGAACAACCTTAACCAGAGTGTCTAAGGATCTTTGCTAGACAACTAATGCTTTAGGAGTGGATTCTGAAACATTTTCAAGAATTAAGTCAGACAGAGAAAGACAAATACTGTATGACAGCACCTTATATGTGAAATCTAAAAAAGAATACAACTAAATGTATATAAAAACAGATTCACAGTTAAAGGAAATAAACTGTGATTACAAAAGGAGACTAGAAATGTAGGAGGAACAAATTAAGGACATAGGGTTAACAGATAAAGGCTATTATGTATAAAATAGAAAGCAACCAGGATATATTCTATCAGTTCAGTTCAGTCGCTCAGTTGTGTCCAACTCTGCGACCCCAAGGACTCCAGCAAGCCAGGCTTATCTATAGCACAGAGAATTATAGCCATTATCTTATAACATCCTATAATGGAGTATAATCTGCAAAAATACTTAATCACTATGCTGTACACTAGAAATTAGCATAATATTGTAAATCAAGTATACTTCAGTAAATAAATGCAATGTGTTATCTTGCTTTGGATCTTTTATTAGAGGAAAAAAAGCCATAAAGGATATAACTGAGTTAATTGTCAAAGCTGCAATATTAGAATACTTATACACACACATATATAAAACATCAAGTGTTCTTGCCTGGAGAATCCCAGGGACGGGGGAGCCTGGTGGGCTGCCGTCTATGGGGTCGCACGGAGTCTGACACGACTGAAGCGACTTAGCAGCAGCAGCAGCAGCAGCAGCATGTGATATACACATAAAACGATAAAAAATTATAGCAGAATATTGATAAGTTGATTAAATTGTTTAAGAAGTAAAGAGAGATTCTGAATATATTCTCATTTATATTTAAGTCCTTTTAAAAATTTTATTTATTGAAAAAATTATTGTGTTATAATTTATAATTATATATAATAGTATAACTTATAATGTTGTGTTAGTTTCAGGTGTACAGCAAAATGAATCTCACTATAGTACTCTGATCTACCAACTGAGCTACTGAAGATCCTGCTGTGAATCTCTTATACATATACATATATCCACTCTGTTTTAGATTCTTTCCCTATATAGGCCATTACAGAGTATTAAGTAAGGTTCCCCATGCTATACAGTTCCCTGTGTTTGTTAGTTATCTATTTTATATATAGTAGTATGTATGTGTCAGTCTCAGTCTTCCAATTTATCCCTCTCCCGCCTTTACCCAGTAATCATAAGCTTAATTTCTACATCCGTAACTCTATTTGCTTTGTAATAAGCTCATTTGTATCATTGTTTTTAGATTCTACATATAAGTGACATCATATGATATTTGTCTTTTTTTGACTTACATCACTTAGTATGATAATCTCTAGTTCCATCCATGTTGCTGCAAAAGGTATTATCTCATCCTTTTCTATGGCTGAGTAATAAATATACTATTAATGTATATGGGATAGCTCAGTTGGTAAAGAATCTTCTTGCAATGCAGAAGACCCCAGTTGGGAATTCCTGGGTTGGGAAGATCCACTGGAGTAGGGACAGGCTACCACTCCAGTATTCTTGGGCTTCCCTGGTAGCTCAGTTGGTAAAGAATTGGCCTACAATGTGGGAGACCTGGGTTTGATCCCTGGGTTGGGAAGATCCCCTAGAGAAGGGAAAGACTACCCACTCCAGTATTCTGGCCTGGTGAATTGCACAGGTTGTATAGTCCATGGGGCCACAAAGAGTTGGACACGACTGAGCAACTTTCACTTCACTTCACATTTTCAGTATCCATTCCTCTGTTGATGGACATTTAGGTTGTTTCCATGTTCTGGCTATTGTAAATAGTGCTACAAGGAAAATTGAGGTGCATGTATCTTTTTGTATTATGATTTTCTCCAGATATGTGCCCAGGAATGAGATTGCTGAATCATATGGTAGCTTTATTTTTAGTTTTTTTTTTTTTTTTAAGGACCCTCCATACTGTTCTCCATAGTGGCTATAGCAGTTTACATTCCTAGCAGCAGTGTAAGGGGGGGTTCCTTTTTCTCCACATTCTCTCCAGCACTTGTTGTTTGTAGACTTTTTGATGATGGCTACTCTGAATGATGTGAGGTGATACTTCATGATAGTTTTCAATTGAATTTCTTTAATAATTAATGATGTTCAGCATATTTTCATGTACTTTTAACCATCTGTTTGTCATCTTTGGATGTAGTTCAATATAAAAAAAAAGAAACAAACCAATGAAAAATGGGTGTATTTACTCCTAACCAGGAAAATATGGCTGTGCTAAAGAAAACTATTCCTGAACTATAAATTCCTCCTGGTATTTTATTTTCTAGAAGATTTAGGGGCACAGTTAGATGACCTAAGAGGCATTGCTAGTTTACGTGTCAGCTACCTAAGCATTCATAGGACCAAGGAGAATGGTAACATGACAGACAAAGACAAATCCTGTCAGGGCAAAATCTGATCTTGGGAGCCTCGGCCTGCAGTAGCTTGAAACTGGGCTTTGATTTCTGGCCAGAGATAGAGATCAGGTGATGGCAGTTAGAGAGCCAAATCCTAGCAACTAGATCAATGGTCAGTGACAAGGTCCTGACCCTTCAGTTTTGCAGAAATGAATTCCTACAAAAACAGAAAGTAGTGAAACAAGTAAAGTGTTTATTAGGAAGAAAAGGAGTATGTGTGGATAGACACATGGGTGGACTTAAATAGTCGCATCCTCGTAGTAGTTTGAATCACTTATGCGGGCCTTTCATCTGGATTTCCTTTGGCCAATCGTCTTGCTTAACCTGATTCTGAGTCCATATTTGGTATATCTCAGGATCCTCCATCTCTTAGCCAAGATAGATTCCAGTGAAGAGGCCAATGGATAGATTGACATCACTGTCCTTTTGACCTCCAGGAACTTTTCCGAGCATGTATAGTTGGGAAAGTCTCTTTGACTTCTAGAATAAGAAATATGTTGCTGCTATCTTTTATCTGGGCAGGGCTCATATCTTTTTCCTGTTCATCTTGGAGTATCTGTCCACAGAGGATACTGTTCAGCCTGGGGCCCATCTATCTCTTTCCTCAAAACTACTTCCACTAAGTTGGCACTACTAATGGATTTATTTACAGGAATTACTGTCTTTGCCTATTCAAGCCAGGGCTTAGTTAGATTTTCTCCTGACCTGAAAAAAAAAAAGTTGCTCTCAATTCCAGAAGTTGCCCCCGTAACAATGACCTGAGAGATATGAATGTTGGTGTTATCTTTCCAGGCCAATACCAGAGTAAAGAAATGAAAGAAAAGATTTTATGTTTAGGTAAAGTGTTAAGTATTGATCGATTCTTGGGTGGAAACAGTCTACCTCAATGTCAGCTACTTCTTTTCCTCCTAAATATGATTTAGAAGTGTCTAGAGTTTGTACAGGACCAGATGTCAGTTGGAATCCTCCTTAGTTATGAGATGTGTTCCCAAGGCCCAATATTTTCTAGTTTTGTAATAGTGTCAGTGTTTAGGAGCAATTGGTAAAGTCCCTGACAAAGGGGTTTGAAGACAGTCTTCATTCCTAGTGATTATAAATCAGAAAAGTGGGAGAAAATTAGAAATGTTAATTTGGTAAGTTGCAACCAGATACTTGAGGAAACTATAAGAACTCAGGATCCAGTCCAATTTATAGACATGTAACAAAACCTCAAAGACAATTAACAGGAATGGAATTTGATATCTACAAAAGTTCAAGCAATTTTCTTCTCTGCAATTACCCTCATTTTTTTTAACCAAAGATAATCACAGTAAAGCCATTTTTTGTAATGAACTTAGCCTGATTATTTATATAAGGTTCAGAATGTGTGTGCTATGTGCTAAGTCACTTCAATTGTGTCTGACTCATTGTGACCTCATGGACTGTAGCCCACCAGGCTCCTCTCCAAAGGATTTTCCATGCAAGAATAATAGAGTGGGTCTGCCATGCCCTTCTCCAGGGGATCTTCCCAGCCCAGGGATTGAACCTGTGTTTCTTATGTCTCCTTCATTGGCAGGTGGGTTCTTTACCAGAAGTGCCACCTGGGAAACCCAAGGTTAAGAATACTCACTGAGGGATTTCCCTTGGAGTCCGGTGGTTAAGACTCTACCCTTCCAATGCAGGTGGTGTGGGTTTGATCCCTGGGCATGGAACTAAGATCCCACATGCTGCCTAGTGCAGCCAAAAATAAAGAATACTCACTGAGAATTTCTTAATTCTGGAGGGACCAAGAAGGGAGAAAAAGTAAATGTTTCATCTTTGTTCATAATGTTATAGCTTACAAAGTTGCTAACTTAAGAGAAAAGATTTATTTAAATCTGGGGAAAAAAAACCATTAAAGAATCAGTTATATTTTAAATGAATTCATAAAAAGCATAATTTCCTCATTACTTCATTCAGTCTCATGTTATTAATACTTGTCCTACTTGACTCCTGTTTTTCTATTAGTTCTCTCAACCTTGCCTGATAATTAAGGGTGATAGGGATAGTGATAAATCCAATAAATTTGAAAGACTTTTGTTTAGAGTTATATGATTTACCCAGTGAAGGGAGTGCTTCTGGCACTGGAAATTGTGGAAGGTATATTCCAAGTGGAAAATACATCTTCTAACAATTTCTCTGCCACTTAAGGACTTTGGCCTTACAACGGGGGTAGTTCTTCAACCCATTCAGAAAATATATACACGATAACAAGAACATATTGATAACCCATGCTAGGTAGCAGTTGAATGAAGTCCAGTGCGGTTGTTAAACTTCAGGCCTCTGAGGACAAAAATAATTTTTCTTAAATGGACTATGATGGGTGCAGTAATGTAAAAACAAAAAATTGAGATTTTCCAGGCAGCCAAGAAGAGCCAAGTGATCATTTTGAATTTCGCATAGCCCTGACTTTCAATTTAATTTACAACCATTGTTTACCCATCCTAATTTGTTTGATTCAGAAGTAGACTATTGACATGTTACAAGGACATCAGAATGGCAAAAGCCTGGCAATGAAGGTTTATTTTTTCCAGAAGCAAAATGGGCTTCATCTACATGTGCTATAATCTTTATAGATTCTGTTGTTGCTGATTTTACATAAAAGCCAGTAAGGGCATTTCCCTGATACTTTTAGTGTATCCTTTTAGTGTGGGCCTCAATTTTGATGACAGCAATGTCAGAAGGTAAGAAAAAACAGACGATTATTTGCTCATTGACCATTTCTGATTGGGATCTCAGAGGACATCATACAACAGTTTAAGATAATAAACTAGAATTACAAGTGAAAACATTACGCCAGAGCATATCAGATTTCTAAGAATTTCACACAATTTCTGGAATATCTGTATTAAAAACATGTGTCTACACAAATATAGCCAATTTACCATCAATTATTTGACAATGCTTCTCATGTAATTTAACATATCAAATATGCCAGTGCATGCTGGGCATGGTAAGTCACCTCAGTCATGTCCAACTCTGTGCGACCCTATGGACTATAGCCCGCCAGGCTCCTATGTCCATGGGATTTTCCAGGCAAGAATACTGCAGTGGGTTGCCATGATCCAGGGGATCTTCCTGACCCAGGGATCGAACCCACATCTCTTATGTCTCCTGCATTGGCTCTACCTGGAAGCACCTATTGGTTTAAAAGCACCCTTTTTATATGGAGAGAGAACAATTCTTTTGAAATTGTCCAGGAACCCTCTGGAAAATTTCATAGTCTGCTGTCAAAATACTTCAATTAAAATTTGATTTTGGAAAGTTTGCCAAAAAATAAATTTAAAAGTTTTGAAATATTTGCCTAAATATAATCACAGACTACTATGAAACTTTACTTAATTATCTATTAGCAAAACTTAGGTCTCTTAGTATTAAGAAGACTTGGTTTACTTAAGTAATCAAAGATCCAATAAGACACCTTAAAGCAAAAAATATTTTGATTAAACCAAGAATTTTTGCTTTTATGTAGATTACCTCAAAGGTAAAGAAAGCTTTTCACAATCTCTTATTATCAAGAGCAGATCAATAATCCAAGAAACTTTATCCTTTTAGCAAATGAAAGGACATTAACTTCTTGTTTTACATAAGTACATTACTGATATTAAAGCTCAATTTATTATTTTTTTTTAATTTACAATGTTGTGTTAGATTCTGCTGTACAGTAAAGTGATTCAGTTATATATATATATGTGTATACACACACACACACATATATATATATATATTTACATTCCTTTTAATTGCAAGTTATTGCAAGATATTCAATATAATTCCCCATGCTGTAAACTAATACCTGGTTGTTTGTCTACTTTATATATAGAGTTTATATCCGCTAATCCCAAACTTCTAATTTATCCCTCCACCCTGCTTCTCCTTTGGTAACTAAGTTTGTTTTCTGTGTCTGTGAATTTGTTTCTGTTTCGTAAATGAGAAAGCATAATTTTTGTAACCTTTACAATAACAATTCGATATTAGCCAGTTTTATTACACAAGTTAAAATTCTCTTTCTATATGCATTTAGCTTATCCTTTGTTTTCTTGATTCTCATTCTGAAATAACTAGAATTTCTAGTTTAGGCACATTTACTCCCATTTTCCTTAACAAAAAAGCATTTTCATCTCTCTTATCTTTCTTTAATCCAAAAACACATTCTATTTTCCTTGTGCATATTATTCCCAGTATTAATCCAGTTACCTATATTAGAGTTTTAACCCTTAGAATCCCTAATTTCTAGTGAAAACCATGTGAGTTATTATGAACTGCTAATTATGTCATATTAGTATTTAATTTAATTTTCCTTGGAAGGAAAGTTATGACAAACCTAGATAGTATATTAAAAAGCAGAGACATTACTTTGCCAACCAAGGTCCTTCTAGTCAAGGCTATGGTTTTTCCAGTGGTCATGTATGGATGTGAGAGTTGGACTGTGAAGAAAGCTGATCGCCAAAGAATTGATGCTTTTGAACTGTGGTGCTTGAGAAGACTCTTGAGAGTCCCTTGGACTGCAAGGAGATTCAAACAGTCCACTCTAAAGGAGATCAATCCTGGGTGTTCATTGGAAGGACTGATGCTAAAGCTGAAACTCCAATACTTTGGCCATCTCATGCGAAGAGTGGACTTACTGGAAAAGACTCTGATGCTGGGAAGGATTGGGGGCAGGAGGAGAAGGGGACGACAGAGAATGAGATGGCCAGATGGCATCACCAACTCGATGGACATGAGTTTGAGCGAACTCCGGGAGTTGGTGATGGACAGGGAGGCCTGGCGTGCTTTGATTCATGGGGTCGTGGAGAGTCGGACACGACTGAGCGACTGAACTGAACTGAACTGAGTATTTAATTAATTAATTAATTTTTGGTGACAAATTTTGCAACAGCAATAAAAGGGAATTATTTGACTAATAAACCTAGGTAAAATAAAAGTTGCTTATCTACATTTTATTTAATGGTGATAACTTTAAAGACATGTCTGCTTCAATTAACTTAGCAAACTTAATCTAACGTGTATTTACTGAAGATCATTCCAGAATATATGAACTTTAAAAGCATTTGGGTTCTTATCTATCTATCTATCTATCCTCTATCTATATAAACCCATAGAAGTGTTCCAAAAAGGGAGACCCCACCCAGGGCCTTAAAGGAGGCTCTTGACTAACACTAGGAAATGAACTGTTGGAAGAGACACATGTGTTGATGAAACAAGACTTTATTGGCAAGGGGCACCCTGGTGGAGCACAAGAGGTTAAGGGAATCCAGGAGGACTTCTCTGCCAGGAGGTTCGCAGTCTTGGGTCTATGGTGATGGGATTAGTTTCTGGGTTGTATCTGCCCAATCATTCTGACTCAGGGTCCTTCCTGATGGTGCAGGCATTGCTCAGCCAAGATGGATTCCAGCAAGAAGGATTCTGGGAGGGTGGTAGGACATGTGGCTTCTCCTGACCTTTCCAAAATTCTTCCAGTTGGTGGTGGATTGTTAGTTCCATGTTCCTTACTAAGACTTCCTGTCATAAAATACCTCATACAAATGGTTACTGTGGTACCCAGCCAGCGTGAGCAGTTTCAGTAAGTGTTTCCCCATAACATAAAGACAGATGCAACAGAGAGATTTTAGTGTTTGTGGAAAAAATGTTTTAAGATTTTTCATGTTTTCGATTTCCAAATCTCCTTCTTTTTGTTTTTCCTTTCTTAGAAGAAGCTTCTGCCTAAATTTTGTGTTTTCAAAGAATGGTTCTTAGGTCCTGGAGAAAATAGGGGTAGAAATTCTACAACACAAAGGCACATATTAAGTGCAGGACAATTCTGTTTCCAATACCTTGGTTTTTAAAAGCATTTTGAGATAAAGAGGAGAGGTTTGGCAAAAAATTCAGGTGAACTTTAAATCTAAAGACACACCTTTGACCCTAAAGAGATTTGCAAGACAAAGACAGTTTTTCCCAGTTACCCCAAAGAACTGTGTTGTGAACTGAATGACAAAAAGGCTGATTTTTTATTTTTTTGATAAACTGCTAAGATATTCCCTTAAACAATTCCCTCCAAGTTTCATCAACTTTGGAATGGGCCCATATGAGCACATTTAAGTTGCTGTTGAAGAATTTCCATAGTGCTTTTGAGGACACTCTCTTTTACAGTATCCAAGTTGATTATAACTGACATTAACCTTGGTGTCAATGTTTTGATAATAAACCCTAGGACAAAGAAATGAGGGATGCCTAGGGCACCAGAGATCAAAGTGCCAACATCTGCTGGATCATGGAGAAAGCAAGAGAGTACCAGAAAAACATCTATTTCTGCTTCATTGACTATGCCAAAGCCTTTGACTGTGTGGATCACAATAAACTGTGGAAAATTCTGAAAGAGATGGGAATACCAGACCACCTGAGATGCATCTTGAGAAACCTGTATGTAGGTCAGGAAGCAACCGTTATAACTGGACATGGAAAAACAGACTGGTTCCAAATAGAAAAAGGAGTACATCAAGATTGTATATTGTCACCCTGCTTATTTCACTTATATGCAGAGTACATCATGAGGAACGCTGGGCTGGAAGAAGCACAAGCTGGAATCAAGATTGCTGGGAGAAATATCAATAACCTCAGATATGCAGATGACACCACCCTTATGGCAGAAAGTGACAAGGAACTCAAAAGCTTCTTGATGAAAGTGAAAGAGGAGAGTGAAAAGGTTGCTTGAAACTCAACATTCAGAAAACAAAGATCATGGCATCTGGTCCCATCACTTCATGGGAAATAGATGGGGAAACAGTGGAAACAGTGTCAGACTTTATTGTTTTGGGCTCCAAAATCACTGCAGATGCTGATTGCAGCCATGAAATTAAAAGATGCTTACTTCTTGGAAGTAAAGTTATGACCAACCTCAGTTCAGTTCAGTTCAGTCGCTCAGTCGTGTCCGACTCTCCACGACCCCATGAATCACAGCACACCAGGCCTCCCTGTCCATCACCAAATCCCGGAGTACACTCAAACTCATGTCCACAGAGTCGGTGATGCCATCCAGCCATCTCATTCTCTGTCGTCCCCTTCTCCTCCCGCCCCCAACCTTTCCCAGCATCAGAGTCTTTTCCAGTGAGTCAACTCGTCGCATGAGGTGGCCAAAGTATTGCAGTTTCAGCTTTAGCATCAGTCCCTCCAATGAACATCCAGGATTGATCTCCCTTAGAATGGACTGGTTGGATCTCCTTGCAGTATAAGGGACTCTCAAGAGTCTTCTCCAACACCACAGTTCAAAAGCATCGATTCTTTGGCGATCAGCCTTCTTCACAGTCCAACTCTCACATCCATACATGACCACGGGAAAAACCATTGCCTTGACTAGACGGACCTTGGTTGGCAAAGTAATGTCTCTGCTTTTTAATATACTATCAAGTTTGGTCATAACTTTCCTTCCAAGGAGTAACCGTCTTTTAATTTCATGGCTGCAATCAGCATCTGCAGTGATTTTGGAGCCCAAAAAAATAAAATCTGACACTGTTTCCACTGTTTTTCCATCTATTTCCCATGAAGTGATGGGACCAGATGCCATGATCTTTGTTTTCTGAATGTTGAGCTTCAAGCCAACCTTTTCACTCTCCTCTTTCACTTTCATCAAGAGGCTTTTGAGTTCCTCTTCACTTTCTGCCATAAGGGTAGTGTCATCTGCATATCTGAGGTTATTGATATTTCTCCCAGCAATCTTGATTCCAGCTTGTGCTTCTTCCAGCCCAGCGTTCCTCATGATGTACTCTGCATATAAGTTAAATAAGCAAGGTGACAAAATACAACCTTGACGTACACCTTTTCCTATTTGGAACCAGTCTGTTGTTCCATGTCCAGTTCTAAGTGTTGCTTCCTGAACTGCATACAGGTTTCTCAAGAGGCAGGTCAAGTGGTCTGGGATTCCCATCTCTTTCAGAATGCGCAGACGCGACGCGAGAGAAGCCGGCCCCAGCGCAACGAACCACGCAAAGAGGTGCGACCGTGAGGAGCTACCCCACGCCTGAGGCCAGAGCCGGCGGCCGAGCGGAGATACCCCACGTCCAACAGGCGGTGGCTGCGTGGGCGCAGGAGGGCCGAGAGGAGCTACTCCGCGTTCAAGGTCAGGAGGGGCGGCCTTGAGGAGATACCCCTCATCCAAGGTAAGGTACAGCGACTGCACTTTGCTGGAGCGGCTGTGAAGAGATTTTCCACGGCCAAGGTAAGAGAAACCCAAATAAGACGGTAGGTATTGAGAGGGGGCATCAGAGGGCAGACACACTGAAATCATAATCACAGGAAACTAGCCGATCTGATCACATGGACCACAGCCGAATGTGGTCCACTGGAGAAGGGAATGGCAAACCACTTCAGTATACTTGCCTTGAGAACCCCATGAACAGTAACAAAGGGCAAAATGATAGGATACTGAATGAGGAATTCCCCAGGTCGGTAGGTGCCCAGTATGCTACTGGAGCTCAGTGGAGAAATAACTATAGAAGGAATAAAGGGATGGAGCAAAAGCAAAACCAATACCCAGCTGTGGATGTGACCAGTGATAGAAGCAAGGTCTGGTGCTGTAAAGAGCAATATTGCATAGGAACCTGGAATGTTAGGTCCATGAATCAAGGCAAATTGGAAGTGGTCAAACAGGAGATGGCAAGAGTGAACGTCGACATTCTAGGAATCAGTGAATTAAAATAGACTGGAATGGGTGAATTTAACTCAGATGACCATTATAACTACTACTGTGGGCAGGAATCCCTTAGAAGAAATGGAGTAGCCATCATGGTCAACAAAAGAGTCCGAAATGCAGTACTTGGATGCAATCTTAAAAATGACAGAATGATTTCTGTTCGTTTCCAAGGCAAACCATTCAATATTACAGTAATCCAGGCCTATGCCCCAACCAGTAATGCTGAAGAAGCCGAAGTTAATCGGTTCTATGAAGACCTACAAGACCTTTTAGAACTAACACCCAAAAAAGATGTCCTTTTCATTATAGGGGACTGGAATGCAAAAGTAGGAAGTCAAGAAACACCTGGAGTAACTGGCAAATTTGGCCTTGGAGCACGGAATGAAGCAGGGCAAAGGCTAATAGAATTTTGTCAAGAGAATGCACTGGTCATAGCAAACACCCTCTTCCAACAACACAAGAGAAGACTCTACACATGGACATCACCAGATGGTCAACACCGAAATCAGATTGATTATATTCTTTGCAACCAAAGATGGAGAAGCTGTATACAGTTAGCAAAAACAAGACCAGGAGCTGACTGTGGCTCAGATCATGAACTCCTTATTGTGAAATTCAGACTTAAATTGAAGAAAGTAGGGAAAACCACTAGACCATTCAGATATGACCTCAATTAAATCCCTTATGATTATACAGTGGAAGTGAGAAATAGATTTAAGGGACTAGATCTGATTGATAGAGTGCCTGATGAACTCTGGACGGAGGTTCGTGACATTGTACAGGAGACAGGGACCAAGACCATCCTTATGGAAAAGAAATGCAAAAGAGCGAAATGGCTGTCTAAGGAGGTCTTACAAATAGCTGTGAAAAGAAGAGAGGCAAAAAGCAAAGGAGAAAAGGAAAGATATAAGCATCTGAATGCAGAGTTCCAAAGAAGAGCAAGGAGAGATAAGAAAGACTTCCTCAGTGATCAATGCAAAGAAATAGAGGAAAACAACAGAATAGGAAAAACAAGAGACCTCTTCAAGAAAATTAGAGATTCCAAGGGAATATTTCATGCAAAGATGGGCTCGATAAAGGACAGAAATGGTATGGACCTAACAGAAGCAGAAGATATTAAGAAGAGGTGGCAGGAATACACAGAAGAACTATACAAAAAAGATCTTCACGACCAAGATAGTCACGATAACATGATCACTGACCTAGAGCCAGATATCTTGGAATGTGAAGTCAAGTGGGCCTTAGAAAGCATCACTACGAACAAAGCTAGTGGAGGTGATGGAATTCCAGTTGAGCTATTTCAAGTCTTGAAAGGTGATGCTGTGAAACTGCTGCACTCAATATGCCAGCAGATTTGGAAAACTCAGCAGTGGCCACAGGACTGGAAGAGGTCAGTTTTCATTCAAATCCCAAAGAAAGGCAATGCCAAAGAATGCTCCAACTATCACACAATTGCACTCATCACACACGCTATTAAAGTCATGCTCAAAATTCTCCAAGCCAGGCTTCAGCAGTATGTAAACCGTGAACTCCCAGATGTTCAAGCAGGTTTTAGAAAAGGCAGAGGCACCAGAGATCAAATAGCCAACATCCACTGAATCATGGAGAAAGCAAGAGAGTTCCAGAAGAGCATCTATTTCTGCTTCATTGACTATGCCAAAGCCTTTGACTGTGTGGATCACAATAAACTATGGAACATTCTGAAAGAGATGACCAACCTAGATAGTATATTAAAAACCAGAAACATTACTTTGTCAACAAAGGTCCGTCTAGTCAAGGCTATGGTTTTTCCAATGGTCATGTATGGATGTGAGAGTTAGACTGTGAAGAAGGCTGATCGCTGAAGAATTGATGCTTTTGAACTATGGTGCTGGAGAAGACTCTTGAGAGTCCCTTGGACTGCAAGGAGGTGCAAACAGTCCATTCTAAAGGAGATCAATCCTGGGTGTTCATTGGAAGGACTGATGCTAAAGCTGAAACTGCAATACTTTGGCCACCTCATGCGACGAGTTGACTCACAGGAAAAGACTCTGATGCTGGGAAGTATTGGGGGCAGGAGAAGAAGGGGACGACAGAGAATGAGATGGTTATATGGCATCACCGACTCGATGGACATGGGTTTGGGTGAACTCCGGGAGTTGGTGATGGACAGGGAGGCCTGGCGTGCTGTGATTCATGGGGTCGCAAAGAGTCAGACACGACTGAGCGACTGAACTGAACTGAACTGAGGTGTTGTTTCAGGTACTTTTTGTGTATTTAATTTTTCAGTACTTTTGGCAATTAATCTTTCAGTGAGATTATTTGAGAACTTTAAAAACTTCTGGAGTACTCAGCATACTCATTTAAATAAGTGTTCCATTTTGTCTGTTTGATTTGTGAGCCCCAGTTTTAGGTACACTTTTAAAATTATCTTACCTATTTGGAACATTACTCATAATGGCCACTGTAATTCTAGATTATCTTTATTAATAGCAAAATCTTACCACCTTGTCAGATACTGCAGCTCCTAGTGCTATAGTTGTTAAACATAAAATAAGCAGGTGTGCTGAAAGATGGTGCACTCAAATCTTTATATATAAATGATCCCATTTCTTTGTGTGCAGACTTTGGGTTTCTCAAGGCCAAACTAACATCTAAGAGTGATATGCCACAGGGTTTGGAATTATGGGGTGCTTTACAGTGTACCTCATTGCACAGAAATTTTCTTGAGTTTGGTGTGTGACCCAGTGTCAATCTAACCTATTTTGTGACCATGTTATCTAATCACAGGAGTCTTCTTGAGGTGGCTAGTATTCTGTCAGATTTTAAATGCTTGTCCTATCCCCACCAATTTCTGTAGCTTTTTCACTTCTGAGATTCCCAGTTAGCCTTTACCTTATGTGCTCATTAACAGGAATTATCAGGAACCAAAAAGTCTAGAAATTGGGGAAAAGATTGAATCAACAGACCACAAAGAATAGATATTTATCCCACGAAAATGGAGAAGTGCAGCTGTCACACACAATTCCAAACATGGAACCTGGGGAATGATTCCAAACAAATGGGGAACCATGAACTTATGCATCAAGAGTTCCTAATATGGACTCCAGGAACAAAACCAAGGGCCAGGATTTAAACAATACTATAGCCTAAATTGGACCCAGTCTAATCCCAGACATATTCTGTATTTTAGGTTGAACCCAGTGCAAGTTAGGCCAGCAACAATCAACAGTTCCCTATGTGGAACCTGAGGTTTGAAGGGTGGAATAAACCAGCAGACCCCAAAGAATGGGAGCTGCAGACCGATTCCAAGAAAATGGAGCACTGCAGCTGCCGCCACTAGTTCTCAAAGTAGAATCTGGGGAAGGATTTCAAGCAAATGTGGAGATACAAACTAAACAAGGGAAAAAAATCAAGGGACTAGGGTTTTCCACTCAAAATAGAGAACTGTAGAAAACCAATTAGATTGGGAGCTCACCACAAAGAAAGCAGAACTCAAACCAAGAGGAATTCACCAATGGCTGTGAGAAACAGTGAGAAAGACAGTGGACTCAATAGTGTCAACAGGGCACCACACCCTGTGTTTTTTTCCATTACTGCTGCCAATTGGTTAAAAAACAAAAAACTCAATCAGGTAAATTTGAAGATATAATTGGCTTTTTTAGGAATTCATGAATTGGTCATCATGCCCTCTAGCAACTGGAAAGGAACCTTGAAGAGTGGTACAAAATGGAGGGCCACTATGAAAAGGAGGATAGAGCAAGGAAGTGAAGTCACTCAGTCGTGTCCGACTCTTTGCGACCCTGTGGGGTGTAGCCTACCGGGCTCCTCCATCCGTGGGATTCTCCAGGCAAGAGTACTGGAGTGGGTTGCCATTTCCTACTCCAGGGATCTTCCCAACCCAGGGATCGAACCCGGGTCTCTGGCATTGGAGGCAGACGCTTTAACCTCTGAGCCAGCAAGGAAGTCATTAGTAAAAGAAAAGAAGGGGTATTCTGGGTCAGGAAATCCTTTGGGGGAAGGGAACAGTATGGGTTTTTATTACACAGCTTGTCTCTTTTTTTCTCTGGCACATAAAGAGGGCTCCTGTGGCAGGTTACCTCCAATTGTGCTGACAACAAAATTTCAGACTGTTTAAGATTACATTTCTGGGGAAGGTCAAAACTGCAATTAGGTTAAGTATTAAGTCTGTTTCAGTATAATACACTTCAGCATAAATGATGCCATTTTTGACCTGTAGTATTCTTTTTATGTAATTATTTTAAATTTCTTGTCTAACAATTCTAAAATCTATCGACTACAAATTATCACTTGCCATGGGCGTTTGCTATCTACCTATGTATTTGTACAAGGATTAAGTCATGTGCTCCTGTAACTGATGGTCTTCAATACACCCTGAAAGGAGTTCAAAGTGGAGAGCAGAAATGAGGTACTCGGCTTGCGGAAAAACTGGTAGGATAGGACTTCAGATAGTTAAATATCTGGAGCCAATTTTATGAGCCCAATTCTTATATCTCCCAATATCCAGAAAAGCACTAAAATCCTCCATGTTGATGACTGTTTATTTTAACTAGCAGAAGCTTCATGAGACCAACAGAAACCTTCTGGGAAAATATGTGCTTGGTTGCATGTATTCGTCCCTTACCAAAATCACATATATATTGACCTTTCCCCCTACCTTTTTGGAATAGTTTCTCAGAGCTCTCTAAGGTGCTGCCTCCTGGGCTGCAGTCCTTATTTTGCCCCCAATAAAATTAGCTTGTAACTCTCATGTTCTGTATTTTTTTAAAGTCAGAAGTTTTATGGTGACCACGAGGGGTCCAGAGTAGACTTCCTCCTTTGCCTGAACTATGTGAGGAACCAGAGTCTTGGTACCAGCAACAGCCCCTTGTACCCATCCACCTCCTTGGAGAGTCCAAATGATTTGGTAACTCTCTCCTGAGATTCTCAGATCTCCCATATTGGTTGAAGATCCAGAGTTTTATTTGGCAGTGGAGCAGGTTACCTGCCCCCTTCCAGTTGAAAGATACTGCGTGCTGGGTGGGGGAGGGTTGAAAGATACCAAGGGAATGGTTGAAACATACCAGGATTTGCTCAGCTGTAGGAGACTGAGTGGTCTGGGCTGAGTGGTTAGATAAGAGGCTGATCTGATACTTTTACAAGGGGCATCAGAAAGCCAGCCTCTAACTAACACCTCACCCAAAGTTATACACGTACAAAACTTATACTTGAAAGTACTTACTTAATTGGGGAAATTATACTAAAGGAGATCCCAACCTAAAATGAACAAATTGGGGTTCTTTTGATATTCCAAAATTAATATTTATGCACACATAGTTAGAAAAAGTGGCCATAAGATCAAACAGATTGAATGGAATGCTTACTTTGACTGCTATATAGAAGCTTCTCTTGAAACTATATCAGAACAACAAAAACAAAAAGACTGCTAGCAGTCTGTCATCTACTGTCTCTCGCTCAAGGTATCCTCCTCTATCTGAATTACTTGGTGAGATGCTATCTTTTTTTTTTCTCTTGCAACCCTTCCACCTTCTGCTGCTCCACTTTCCCCAGCAAAGGAGGATTATAAAAACAAAATGCTAAGCAATATTCTGGTTTGACACCTGAATCATTCTCTAACCATCAAAATGATGCTTTGCTTAATTTTTCCTTTTAGAAGGCTTAGATGAGGATTTGGCTATTCTAGTCCAAAAGATAATCTATGTTCTGAGTTATGCACTAACACTTGTTGACTGGCCTACCAACTTTTCAGAACTAATAAAGGAAAAAAAGAGGGGTATCTACAAAACCTATGAAACTTCAATTGTGCCAATTAAGTACACAATATCAGTCAAGGTTAGCCAACCCCCAATCAGTTTAATTGCAACCAGTAGAGAAAGTTAGCTAGAAAAAAATATATATATAAATATATATATATAAAGGTTGTCTGAGGAGGCCTTACAAATAGCTGAGAAAAGAAGGGAAGATAAAGGCAAAGGAGAAAGGAAAAGATATACCCATATCAATGCAGAGTTCCAAAGAATAGCAAGGAGAGATAAGAAAGTCTTCCTCAGTGATCAATGCAAAGAATTAGAGGAAAACAATAGAATGGGAAAGACTAGAGATCTCTTCAAGAAAATTAGAGATACCAAGGAAACACTTCATGCAAACATGGGTACAATAAAAGACAGAAGCAGAAGCTATTAAGAAGAAGTGGCAAGAATACACAGAAGAACTATACAAAAAAGATCATTATGACCCAGATAATCACGATGGTATGATCACTTACCTAGAGTCAGACATCCTGGAGTGTGATGCTTAGGAAGCATCACTATGAACAAAGCTAGTGAAGGTGATGGAATTCCAGTTGAGCTATTTCAAATCCTAAAAGATGATGCTGTGAAAGTGCTGCACTCAATATGCTAGCAAATTTGGAAAATGAAGCATTGGCCACAGGACTGGAAAAGGTCAGTTTTCATTCTAATCCCAAAGAAAGGCAATGCCAAAGAATGTTCAAACTATTGCATATTTGCACTCATCTCACACGCTAGTAAACTAGTGCCCAAAATTCCCCAAGCCAGTCTTCAACAGTACGTGAACCGAAAGCTACCAGATGTTCAAGCTGGTTTTAGAAAAGGCAGAGGAACCAGAGATCAAATTGCCAACATCCACTGGATCATAGAAAAAGCAGGAGGGTTCCAGTTAAAACATCTACTTCTGCTTTATTGACTATGCCAAAGTCTAGTGTGAATCACAACAAACTGTTGAAAATTCTTCAAGAGATAGGAATACCAGACCACCTTACCTGCCTCCTAAAAACCTGTATGCAGGTCAAGAAACAACAGTTAGAACCTGACATGGGAAAATGGACTGTTTCCAAATCGGGGAAGGAGTACATGAAAGCTGTATATTGTCATTCTGCTTATTTAACTTATATGCAGAGTACATTATGCAAAATTCTGGGCTGGATGAAGCACAAGCTGTACAAGATTGCCGGGAGAAATATCAATAACCTCAAATACGCAAATGACACCACCCTTATGGCAGAAAGTGAAGAACTAAAGAGTCGCTGATAAAAGTGGAAGAGGGTAGTGAAAAAGTTGGCTTAAAACTCAACAGGGCATTTGGTCCCATCACTTCTTGGCAAATAGACAGGGAAACAATGGAAACAACAAGTGACTTCATTTTCTTGGGCTCCAAAATCACTGCAGATGGTGACTGCAGCCATGAAATTAAAAGACACTTGTTCCTTGGAAGAAAAGCTGTGACTAATCTAGACATATTAAAAAGCAGAGACATTACTTTGCCAAGAAAGGTCCATCTAGTCAAAGCTATGGTTTTTCCAGTAGTCATTGTGGATAGGAGAGTTGAACTATAAAGAAAGCCGAGTGCAGAAGAATTGATGCTTTTGAACTGTGGTGTTGGAGAAGACTCTTGAGAGTCCCTTAGACTGCAAGATCAAACCAGTCAATTCTAAAGGAAATCAGTCCTGAATATTCATTGGAAGGATTGATGCTGAAGCTGAAGCTCCAATAATTTGGCTACCTGATAGGAAGAACTTACTCATTGGAAAAGACCCTGGTGCTGGGAAAGATTGAAAACAAGATGAGAAGGGGATGACAGAGGATTAGATGGTTGTATGTCATCAGTGACTCAAAGGACATGAGTTTGAGCAAGCTCCAGGAAATGGTGATGGTCAGGGAAGCCTGGCATGCTACAGTTCATGGGTTCACAGAGTCGGACACGACTGAGTGACTGAACTGATCTGACTGAACATAGGATAACCTGATTTTTGCTTCCTGTGCCTTGAGACCAGAGGACTTAGGGTCACTTATGTAGACCATCACTAATTCTTAGAGCAAAGAAAAAGAAAAGAGGGAATGAAGCCTTTAAAAATATATTTTATAAACTTCATGCATGCTCAGTCACTCAGTCATGTCTGATTCTTTGCAACTCTATTTTATAAACTGGTGAATTTTATATTGACATATCTGATTCATGACTAAGTTTAGAAAATGAAGCTACATCTCTCGCTGTGTCTCCATGAATATATATATATATATATATATATATATATATATATATATATATATATATATATATATATGTCTCAGTATGTCTTTCTCTTTGGATAGCATTGCTGAGGTTAATTTGTAAATAAGCTTTAATTGAATTGGCCTAAAGAAATTAAATGGGCTTCCCTGGTGGCTCAGTGGTAGGAATCTGCCTGCCAATTCAGGATACATGGGTTAGATCCCTGGGTTGGGAAGATCCCCTGGAGAAGAAAATGACACCCCATTCCAGTATTCTTGCCTGGGAAATCCCATAAACAGAGGAGCTTTGTGGGTCGCAAAAGAGTCAGACATGACTTAGGGACTAAAAAACAACAGCAAACGAAAGAAAAGAAAGTGGCTACAAATAAAACATTTCTAAATACAAGAGAAATTAAGCTAAATGAATTTCAGTTTCAGGTGAACTGGGAAGTATTCAATATTAAATTAGTACCTTGTATTTATGTTTAAGTTTGTTGATTTAACTAATATAGACATGTCTTGAGTCAAACATTAAATATGGTATTAAGTATAGTAATTTCATTGTGCTTAGATTTAATATGTTAAATAAAATCTTGTTATATCTGTTACAAATTGATAGCAAGGAAAGTAAATCAATAGAACAAAGTTTTAAGGAACAAAGATGTAAATGAGATAAGAACTTTTAAATAAACTCTATTAAAAGTAGCTATGTTGCATTCTGTACAGAATTTGGTAAATTGAATTCCTAGGGTTGTGCTAAATTAAGTGATTTCCATCACTTATTGAATATTGATTATTGAATAGCTATATCACTTACAAATAAAATAAGATACTGAGACATTAACTACAGATCACTGGCTTCCTCTTACAGAGAAACTAAAGGTATTTTGAACTATTAATGAATATGTTTAGTGCCATCCTGAGATGTTCTCTATAAGAAAGCGAATGTATTTCAGAAATTATCACTGATATTTATACTCACCAATCTTAAGAATGCTAACATAAAAGTTATTTCATGGTTTCTTAAGGAAAATAAGGATATGTGATTTCATTAAAAAAGATATGAGAAATTGAGTTGCATTTTATTAAGGGAAAAGGAAGTAAGTCTGACTTACAGGTGACTGTTTTTATTTTTATTTTTTTATAATTTATTTATTTTAATTGGAGGCTCACTGTTTTTAGATGGGCAAATTAAGTGATACCTACAGAAAGGTTTGTGGAAAGTGGATCCTGAGAGAAGAATTTTGTGTACGGTACTAAGTTTTCTTAAGATGTTGAACTGCCTTTGTTAACAGGTTTTAAGTTAGTATACTTTTAAGTGAGCGACTCTGTATTTGCCTTTGAAATTTTTTTATTGCTACTTTTGCTAAGTAAAAAACTATTTTTTTTCCAAGTGACCTATGATCCTATCTGACTGATTTAAACCTTTTTGATATTTATTGAAAAAACTTCCTAAATCAAAATTTAATAAAGTTTTTGACCTTTAGGTAACTTTGGGATGCTTCAAAGGGTCCTTGAAACATTCCAAAGAGAGATATTAAACTAGGTTTAATTAGGTTAATTTGATACATTAAATTACATGGAAAGTATTGTCAAATGAGTAATAAATCTTCTCAGGTTATGGTGAATGGTAAATGTTATTAATACAGATATTCTCAAATTTATATGAAGTTCCTAAAATTCTGAGATGTTCTGGTAAATTGTTATCAGTCATAATTCTAGTTATTATCTGAAAGTGTTGTATGTCAGAGCAGTAACAAAGTTACTTTGTTAACTGAATTGTAATCAGATTTTAAATGTGCCTTCTTAAATCTTTGTCATTATAGACAGTTGCAGTATTATTCTGATTCCTTTGCAAAAATGCTTCCTCTTCAAGATGGAAAACAGAAAGAACTTTAGGATAAATACAGTTTTCTGATTTTCAGCCAGTAAAGCTGAACTGGGTAAGAAACTAACGAATCCTAATGGGAAAACCTGATGGCTTCTTAAAACTGTTAACAAAAAGAATTAATTACATAAGACTGAGTAAACTGGTGAAAATGGTTATAAATTTTATGGTTTCTGTCTGGAAAACTACTGGTTTGACGCTGTGTTTTATAGGTGTAATGAAAGGTTTTCCTGTAAACTAATTATGAGACAGTAATTTGGTAAATTATACTTTTGTAAGCAGATTTGAAACATTTATCTTTTTTCTCTATCTGCTCCCTCTAGAGATTGTAAACTCAGGTTTCCAGCAGATTTATCAGATAAGCTAGGAAAGCTACCTCACCAACAGGTACAGAAATCTCAAGGTATTTTGGAGACATTATAAAGGGAGGAATTCACCTAGATTGGTAGGTGAAATATGTGATAAGCCCTTGGTTGGTGTGACCTTCCTAGCCATGAGAGTTTTTTAAAGTTCAGTCTAAGACTCCTTATAAAAAATTTCAGTAAGTAAAAGCCTATGATCAATTATAGTTATATAACTTATCAGGCCAAGTTTTTTTGAGACCAGACTTATTTTGCTACAGATTAGTCTTAATTTGGATATAATTTATAGAAATGAGGATAATTTTGGAAAGAAAAAGATTATGTTTCAGTGGATGATAATTCCAGTTTTGTTGATGTAGGTCTGCATTTACTGACTCACTTCCTAGATAGTTCCTTGCTGTTATGCTATGTTAATGTAAAGTTCAGTTCAGTTCAGTTCAGTCATTCAGTCGTGACAGACTCCTTGCAACCCCATGAATCACAGCACACCAGGCCTCCCTGTCCATCACCAACTCCTGGAGTTCACTCAAACTCATGTTCATCGAGTCGGTGATGCCCTCCAGCCATCTCATTCTCTGTCGTCCCCTTCTCCTCCCACCCCCAATCCTTCCCAGCATCAGAATCTTTTCCAGTGAGTCCACTCTTCGCATGAGGTGGCCAAAGTATTGCAGTTTCAGCTTTAGCATCAGTCCTTCCAATGAACACCTAGGATTGATCTCCTTTAGAATGGACTGGTTGGATCTCCTTGCAGTCCAAGGGACTCTCAAGAGTCTTCTCCAACACCACAGTTCAAAAGCATCAATTCTTCGGCGATCAGCTTTCTTCACAGTCCAACTCTCACATCCATACATGACCACTGGAAAAACCATAGCCTTGACTAGACTGACCTTTGTTGGCATAGTAATGTCTCTGCTTTTAAATATACTATCTAGGTTGGTAAAGTTAATTGAATTATTTAAAGGACACTCTAAATTTTGTTTCTGAAGCTTATCTCAGTAAAGTTCAGACTTGTAACATAGGATTATGTATACTGGAAAAGACAATTTAGAGGGCTGTCTGAACTACAACTACACTAGGATAAGAAGATAATGACATCAGAAGCAGACAGCTTACCCAAGATGCTGGACCTGATTTGTATAGTCATTTTGTTTTCTTGACTTCTTGCACCTTTGCATATAGAGCAAATGTTTTCTATCATGGACACAATCCTGTGCTAGTTTGTTTGTTTGTTTTAAATCAATCCAATTGGTGGGTTTTGGCCAATTATCTGTATGTAGTATTTCTACATTACCTTAGTGGATTTGCCCACTCCAAGGCTCTAAATGGATGACTCTCAAAAATTTTTTAGAAAAAAGAAAGTTCACTTCTACTTAGGCTATCTTAATATTACTAGGTGGGGTCTTCTTACTTGGCCAATTAATACTAGCTGCTCTGACCCTGGCAATAAAATATGAATTTCTTCTAAGTTAGTCAAGCTCAATTAGAGCAATAAGGAAAATTTCAGCCAAGGAATTAAACCTCCCACAATTATGGGATTGATTTATGTGGTTAACACCCGGCTATATTAATTTAAGATTTAAGGTCCCCCTTTATCTTAGGAACAATTAAATTATATTAAGGATAACCCTTCATGGATCACAGCCTTGTTGTGGTAAAGGGGCTTGTGTAACTCAATGACACTATGAGCCATGCTGTGCAGAGCCACCCAAGACAAATGGGTTCAGTGAAGAGTTCTGACAAAACATGGACCACTGGTGCCGGGAATGGCAGATCACTCCAATATTATTGCCTTGAGAACCCCATGAACAATATGAAAAGGCAAAAAGATATGACACTGGAAGATGAGCCCCTAGGTTGAAAGGTGTCCAATATGCTACTAGGGAAGAGAGGAGAAATAGTGAAAGAAAGAATGAATAGGCTGGGACAAAGTGAAAATGATGCCCAGTTGTGGATGTGTTTGGTGGTGAAAGTAAAGTCCGATGATGTGAAGAACCATATTGCATAGGACCCTGAAATGTTAAATCCATTAATCAAGGTAAATTGGATGTGGTCAAGCAAGTGATGGCAAGAACGAACAACATCTTGGGAATCAGTAAACTAAAGTGGACAGGAATGGGGGAATTTAACTCAGATGACCATTATGTCTACTACTGTGGGCAAGAATCCCTTAGAAGGAATGGAGTAGCCCTTATAGTCAACAAAAGAGTCCAAAATTCAGTACTTATGTGCAATCTCAAAAATGACAGAATGACCTTGGTTCATTTCCAAGGTAAACCATTCAAAATCACAGCAAAGTCTATGCCCCAACCACTAATGCCAAAGAAACTGGAGTAAAATGGTTCTGTGAAGACTTAAAAGACCTTCTAGAACTAACACTAAAAAAATATGTCTTTTTCATCACAAGGGATTGGAATACAAAAGTAGGAACACAAGAGAAGCCTGGAGTAACAGGCAAGTTTGGCCTTGGAGTACAAAATGAAACAGAGCAAGGCTAACAGAGTTTTGTCAAGAGAGCACAATGGTCATAGCAACACCCTCTTCCAACAACACAACAGATAACCCTACACATGGATCTCATCAGACAGTCAAAATCAAAATAAGATTGATTGTAGTCTTTGGAGAAGCTGTTTACAGTCAGCAAAAACAATACCAGGAGCTGACTGTGGCTTAGATCATCAGCACCTTATTGCAAAATTCAAGTTTAAGTTGAAGAAAGTAGGAAAAACCTCTAGGCCATTCAAGTATAACCTAAATAAAATCCCTTATGATTACACAGTGGAAGTGATCAATAGATTCAAAGGATTAGATCTGGTAGACAGAGTGCCTGAAGAACTATGGATGGAAGTTCATAACATTGTACGGGAGGCAGTGATCAAGACCATCCCCAAGAAAAAGAAATGCAAAAAGGCAAAATGGTTGTGAGGAGGCTTAACAAATAGCTGAGGAAAGAAGAGAAGTGGAAAACAAGGGAGAAAAGGAAAGACATACCCAACTGAATGCAGAGTTACAGAGAATAGCAAGGAGAGATAAGGAGACATTCTTAAATGAACAATGCAAAGAAGGAGAGGAAAACAATAGAATGGGAAAGGCTAGAGACCTCTTTAAGAAAGTTAGAGGAGGGAAGGAAGAAGATGGCAGAGGAATAGGACAGGGAGACCACTTTCTCCACCACAAATTCATTAAAAGAACATTTGAACGCTGAGTAAATTCCACAAAACAACTTCTGAATGCTGGCAGAGGACATCAGGTACCCAGAAAAGCAGCCCATTGTCTTCGAAAGGAGGTAGGAAAAAGCATAAAAGATAAAAAGAGAAACAAAAGAGGTAGGGACAGAGCTCCATCCTGGGAAGGGAGGCTTAAAAAAGAGAAGAGTTTCCAAACACCAGGAAACTCTCACTGGAGAGTCTGTGGCAAGCCTTGGAACCTCAGAGGGCAACACAACTGGGAGGAAAAAGAAATAAATAACTAAAACCCACAGATTACGTGCCCAACGGTAACTCCCAGTGGAGAAGGAGCGCAGATGCCCGCATCTGCATTAGCAACTGGGGGCTGGGCAGGGAGGAGCCAGCTGCACTGCTTAGAGTAAGGACCAGGCCTGAATGCTGCAAGGGAAATCTGAGAGAGCTAACTGGAGATAGGAAAGCAAACTGTGGGATAGCTACCCCGCAAAAAGGTGAAAAGCCCTAACTTAAGATTCCGCCAGACCCACTCACAAAACAAAGGACTGAACAGAGCTAGCCGGCTGAGGACAGCCCATCCCCCATACCCCACTGAGACAGGCAGCGGAGGGCAGCCAGAGCTGGAAGGGAGCAATCATAGCCCCAGAGAGGCTGCTAAGTCGCTTCAGTCCTGTCCGACTCTGTGCGACCCCATAGACGGCAGCCCACCAGGCTCCTCCGTCCCTGGGATTCTCCAGGCAAGAATACTGGAATGGGTTGCCATTTCCTTCTTCAAGAGAGGCATCTGATACTAAACTGCAAGCAGGCTTCGTTGCTAACCAAGACTTCTTGGGTTTCTGGCTGGTCGACATCCGCCTGAGAAGGTGTGCCAGTTGTACACCCAGAAAACCGAGCGGCACAGACCAGGGAGGCGATAAGTTGCAGTGACCATGCTTGCCTAACACCTGGTCACGTGAGCTGCTCGGACTGGGGAAGGGCACAAAACGCAGACCCAACCAAGTCTGCGCCTTTGTGGAGTACACGAGTACCTGAACCTGAGTGGCTTTGACCCGGGATGTGCATGCAACCCAGCGCCGGCCTCAGACAGTTCCCAGCAGAGCAACCTAGAGCCTGTGCAGTGTAGACTGGGACAGCACACACGCCGTGAGCGGCGGCAAACCCAGAGTGGCCAAGACACTGTGAACACTCCCCACAGACGCCAGAGTTGTTTGCAGAGTTCCTCCCTCCCCACAGCACGACTGAACAAGTGAGCCTTAAAAAGTGTCCACCTCAGCCCCCTAGTGTCAGGGAGGAAATTAGACACTGAAGCGACCAGCAAACAGAAGAAGCTAAAACACAGGGAGCCACCTTGGATGTGACAGATGGAGAAGTCTTGAGGCTACTGCAAGAATAAGACTGAAGACCAGAGGTAGGAGGCTTAAGTCCAAATCCTGAGAACACCAGAGAACTCCTGACTCCAGGGACATTAATCACTAGGAGCTCATCAAACGTCTCCATACCTAAACTGAAACCAAGCGCCACACAAGGGTCAACAAGTTCCAGAGCAAGACAAACCACGCAAATTCTCCAGCAACACAAGAACATAGCCCTCAGCTTCAATATACAGGCTGTCCAAAGTCTCTCCAAATCCACTGACATGTCATGACTCATTACTGGACACTTCATTGCACTCCAGAGAGAAGAAATCCAGCTTCACCCACCAGAATACCGACACGAGCTTCCCTAACCAGGGAACCTTGAAAAACCACCCGTCCAAACTCACCCACAGTGAGGAACCTCCACAATAAAGAGAACTCCACAAACTGCCAGAAGACGGAAAGGTCACCCTAAACACAGCAATATAAGCAAGATGAAGAGGCAGAAAAATACCCAGTAAATAAAGGAACAGCATAAATGCCCACCAACCCAAACAAAAGAGGAAGAGATAGGGAACCTACCAAATAAAGAATTCTGAATAATGATAGTGACAATGATCCAAAATCTTGAAAAAAAAAATGGAGTTACAGATAAATAACCTGGAGACAAGAATTGAGAAAATGCAGGAAAGGTTTAACAAGGATCTAGAAGAAATAAAAAAGCGTCAATATACAATGAATAATGCAATCAGTTCAGTTCAGTCGCTCAGTCTTGTCCTACTCTTTGGGACCCCATGAATCACAGCACGCCAGGCCTCCCTGTCCATCACCAACTCCCGGAGCTCACTCAAAATCATGTCCATCGAGTCGGTGATGCCATCCAGCCATCTCATTCTCTGTCGTCCCCGTCTCCTCAGAATAATGCAATAGATGAGATCAAAAACACTCTGGAGGGAATCAACAGTAGAATAACGGAGGCAGAAGATAGAATAAGTGAGCTAGAAAATAGAATGGTAGAAATAAATGAAACAGAGAGGAAAAAAGAAAAACGAATTAAAAGAAATGAGGATAATCTCAGAGACTTCTGGCACAATGTTAAATGCCCCAACATCCGAGTCATAGGAGTCCCAGAAGAAGAAGACAAGAAGAAAGACCATGAGAAAATACTTGAGATAATAGTTGAAAATTTCCCTAAAATGGGGAAGGAAATAATCACCCAAGCCCAAGAATCCCAGAGAGTCCCTAACAGGATAAACCCAAGGTGAAATACCTCAAGACACATATTAATCAAATTATCAAAGATCAAACACAAAGAACAAATATTAAAAACAACAAGGGAAAAGCAACAAATAACACACAAGGGGATCCCCATAAGGATAACAGCTGATCTTTCAATAGAAACACTTCAGGCCAGGAGGGAATGGCAGGGCATACTTAAAGTGTTGAAAGAAAATAACCAACAGCCCAGATTATCCAGCAAGGATCTCATTCAAATATGAAGGAAAAATCAAAAGCCTTACAGACAAGCAAAAGCTGAGAGAATTCAGCATCACCAAACGAGCTCTCCAACTTTATTAAAGGACCTTCTCTAGACAGGAAATGCAGAAATAGTGAATAAACTCAAACCCCAATCAATAAAGTAAACGGGAACGTGATCATACTTATCAATATTTACCATAAATGTAAATGGGTTGAATGCCCCCAAAAAAGCCAAAGACTGGCTGAATGGATAAAAAAACAAGACCCCTATATATGTTGTCTACAAGAGACCCACCTCAAAACGAGGGACATATACAGATTGAACTTGAAGGGCTGGAAAAAGATATTCCACGGAAATAGAGACCAAAAGAAAGCAGGAGTAGCAATACTCATATCAGATAAAATAGACTTTAAAACATAGGCTGTGAAAAGCGACGAAGAAGGACACTACATAATGATCAAAGATTCAATCCAAGAAGAATATAACAATTATAAATATGTATGCACCCAACATAGGAGCACCACAATATGTAAGATAAATGCTAACAAGTATGAAAGGGGAAATTAACAATAACACAATAATAGTGGGAGACTTTAATACCCCACTCACACTTATGGATAGATCAAATAAACAGAAAATTAACAAGGAAACACAAACGTTAAATGATACAATAGACCAGTTAGACCTAATAGATATCTATAGGACATTTCACCACCAAACAATGAATTTCACCTTCTTCTCAAGCGCACATGGAACCTTCTCCAGGATAGATCACATCCTGGGCCATAAATCCAGCCTTGGTAAATTTTAAAAAAATGAAATCATTCCAAGCATCTTTTCTGACCACAATGAGTAAGACTAGATCTCAATTACAGAAGAAAAACTGTTGAAAATTCCAACATATGGAGGCTGAACAACACGCTGCTGAATAACCAACAAATCATAGAAAAAATGAAAAAAGAAATCAAAATATGCATAGAAATGAATGAAAATGAAAATTAAAACACAACAACCCAAAACCTGTGGGACACTGTAAAAGCAGTGCTAAGGGGAAGGTTCATAGTAATACAGGCATACCTCAAGAAACAAGAAAAAAGTCAACTATATAACGTAACTCTACACCTAAAGCACCTAGAAAAGGAAGAAATGAAGAACCCCAGGGTTAGTAGAAGGAAAGAAATCTTAAAAATTAGGGCAGAAATAAATGCAAAAGAAACAAAAGAGACCATAGCAAAAATCAACAAAGCGGGAGAGGGTGAGGGTGGGATGATTTGGGAGAATGGCATTGAAGCATGTATATTATCATATATGAAAAGAATTACCAGTCCAGATTCGACGCATGATACAGGATGCTCAGGGCTGGTGCACGGGGATGACCCGGAGGGAGGATATGGGGAGGAGGGAGGTGGGAGGGGGGTTCAAGAAGGGGAACACATGTACACCCGGGGCAGATTCATGTCAATGTATGGCAAAACCAGCTAATATAATATTGCAAAGTAATTAGCCTCCAATAAAAAAACAAATAAATCAACAAAGCGAAAAGCTGGTTCTTTGAGAGGGTAAATAAAATTGACAAACCACTAGCCAGACTCATCAAGAAACAAAGGGAGAAAAACCAAATCAATAAAATTAGAAATGAAAAGGGAGAGATCACAACAGACAACACAGCAATACAAAGGATAATAAGAGACTACTATCAGAAATTATATGCCAATAAAATGGACAACTTCGAAGAAATGGACAAATTCTTAGAAAAGTACCACTTTTCAAAACTGAACCAGGAAGAAATAGAAAATCTTAACAGACCCATCACAAGCACGGAAATTGAAACTGTAATCAGAAATCTTCCAGAAAACAAAAGCCCAGGTCCAGACCACTTCACAGCTGAATTCTACCAAAAATTTAGAGAAGCGCTAACACTTATTCTACTCAAACTCTTCCAGAAAATTGAAGAGGAAGGTAAACTTCCAAACTCATTCTATGAAGCCATCATCACCCTAATACCAAAACCTGACAAAGATGCCACAAAAAAAGAGAACTACAGGCCAATATCACTGATGAACATAGAAGCAAAAATCCTTAACCAAATTCTAGCAATCAGAATGCAACAACACATTAAAAAGATTATACCTCATGGCCAAGTGGGCTTTATCCTAGGTATGCAAGGATTCTTCAATATCTGCAAATCAATCAATGTAATACACCACATTAACAAAATGAAAAATAAAAGCCATATGATTATCTCAATAGATGCAGAGAAAGTCTTGGACAAAATTCAACATCCACTTAAGATAAAAATCCTCCGGAAGGCGGGAACAGAAGGAACACTCCTCAACATAATAGAGGCTATATATGACAAGGCCACAGCAAACATTATCCTCAATGGTGAAAAATTGAAAGGGTTTCCCCAAAAGTCAGGAACAAGACAAGGATGCCCACTCTCACCACTACTATTCAACATAGTTTTGGAAGTTTTGGCCACAGCAATCAGAGCAGAAAAAGACATAAAAGGAATCCAAATTTGAAAAGAAGGAGGAAAACTCTCACTGTTTGCAGATGACAGGATCTTCTACACAGAAAACCCTGAAGACTCTACCAGAAAATTACTAGAGCTAATCAATGAACATAGTAAAGTTGCAGGATATAAAATCAACACACAGAAATCCCTTGCATTCTTATACACTAATAATGAGAAAATAGAAAGAGAATTTAAGGAAACAATTCCATTCACCGTTGCAATGAAAAGAATAAAATACTTAGAAATGTATCTACCTAAAGAAACAAAAGACCTCTATATAGAAAACTATAAAACACTCGTGAAAGAAATCAGAGAGGACACTAATAGATGGAGAAATATACCGTGTTCATGGATTGGAAGAATAAATACTGTGAAAATGAATATATTACCCAAAGTAATTTATAGGTTCAATGCAATCCCTATAAAGCTACCAACGGTATTTGCACAGAGCTAGAACAAATACTTTCACAACTTGTATGGAAATACAAAAAAGCTCGAATAGCCAAAGCCATCCTGAGAAAGAAGAATGGAACTGGGGGAATCAACCTGCCTGACTTCAGGCTCTACTACAAAGCCACAGTCATCAAGACAGTATCAGTTCAGTTCAGTTCAGTTCAGTCACTCAG
The DNA here is from genome assembly GCF_049115385.1 of Moschus berezovskii. Lineage (NCBI taxonomy): Eukaryota > Metazoa > Chordata > Mammalia > Artiodactyla > Moschidae > Moschus > Moschus berezovskii. The sequence continues at coordinate 59,285,847 of NC_142488.1, read as the reverse complement.
TCGTGTCCGACTCTCCACGACCCCATGAATTACAGCACGCCAGGCCTCCCTGTCCATCACCAACTCCCGGAGTACACTCAAACTCATGTCCACAGAATCAGTGATGCCATCCAGCCATATCATTCTCTGTCGTTCCCTTCTCCTCCCGCCCCCAACCTTTCCCAGCATCACAGTCTTTTCCAGTGAGTCAACTCGTCGCATGAGGTGGCCAAAGTATTGCCGTTTCAGCTTTAGCATCAGTCCCTCCAATGAACATCAAGGATTGATCTCCTTTAGAATGGACTGGTTGGATCTCCTTGCAGTATAAGGGACTCTCAAGAGTCTTCTCCAACACCACAGTTCAAAAGCATCGATTCTTCGGCGATCAGCTTTCTTCACAGTCCAGCTCTCACATCCATACATGACCACGGGAAAAACCATTGCCTTGACTAGACGGACCTAGGTTGGAAAAGTAATGTCTCTGCTTTTTAATATACTATCAAGGTTGGTCATAACTTTCCTTCCAAGGAGCAAGCGTCTTTTAATTTCATGGCTCCAATCAGCATCTGCAGTGATTTTGGAGCCCAAAAAAATAAAGTCTGACACTGTTTCCACTGTTTTTCCATCTATTTCCCATGAAGTGATGGGACCAGATGCCATGATCTTTGTTTTCTGAATGTTGAGCTTCAAGCCAACCTTTTCACTCTCTTCTTTCACTTTCATCAAGAGGCTTTTGAGTTCCTCTTCACTTTCTGCCATAAGGGTAGTGTCATCTGCATATCTGAGGTTATTGATATTTCTCCCAGCAATCTTGATTCCAGCTTGTGCTTCTTCCAGCCCAGCGTTCCTCATGATGTTCTCTGCATATAAGTTAAATAAGCAAGGTGACAATATACAACATTGACGTACACCTTTTCCTATTTGGAACCAGTCTGTTGTTCCATGTCCAGTTCTAACTGTTGCTTCCTGACCTGCAGACAGGTTTCTCAAGAGGCAGGTCAGGTGGTCTGGGATTCCCATCTCTTTCAGAATGTTCCACAGTTTATTGTGATCGACACAGTCAAAGGCTTTGGCATAGTCATTGAAGCAGAAATAAATGTTTTTCTGAAACTCTGTTGCTTTCTCCATGATCCAGCGGATGTTGGCAATTTGATCTCTGGTGCCTCTGCCTTTTCTAAAACCTGTTTGAACATCTGGGAGTTCACGGTTTACATACTGCTGAAGCCTGGCTTGGAGAATTTTGAGCATGACTTTACTAGCGTGTGAGATGAGTGCAATTGTGCGGTAGTTTGAGCATTCTTTGGCATTGCCTTTCTTTGGGATTGGAATGAAGACTGACCTCTTCCAGTCCTGTGGCCACTGCTGAGTTTTCCAAATCTGCTGGCATATTGAGTGCAGCACTTTCACAGCATCATCTTTCAAGTCTTGAAACAGCTCAACTGGAATTCCATCACCTCCACTAGCTTTGTTAGTAGTGATGCTTTCTAAGGCCCACTTGACTTCACATTCCAAGATGTCTGGCTCTAGGTCAGTGATCACGTTATCGTGACTATCTTGCTCGTGAAGATCTTTTTTGTACAGTTCTTCTGTGTATTCCTGCCACCTCTTCTTAATATCTTCTGCTTCTGTTAGGTCCATACCATTTCTGTCCTTTATCGAGCCCATCTTTGCATGAAATGTTCCCTTGGAATCTCTAATTTTCTTGAAGAGGTCTCTTGTTTTTCCTATTCTGTTGTTTTCCTCTATTTCTTTGCATTGATCACTGAGGAAGTCTTTCTTATCTCTCCTTGCTATTCTTTGGAACTCTGCATTCAGATGCTTATATCTTTCCTTTTCTCCTTTGCTTTTCGCCTCTCTTCTTTTCACAGCTATTTGTAAGGCCTCCTCAGACAGCCATTTCGCTCTTCTGCATTTCTTTTCCATAGGGATGGTCTTGGTCCCTGTCTCCTGTACAAAGTCACGAACCTCCGTCCAGAGTTCATCAGGCACTCTATCAATCAGATCTAGTCCCTTAAATCTATTTCTCACTTCCACTGTATAATCATAAGGGATTTGATTGAGGTCATATCTGAATGGTCTAGTGGTTTTCCCTACTTTCTTCAATTTAAGTCTGAATTTGGCAATAAGGAGTTCATGATCTGAGCCACAGTCAGCTCCTGGTCTTTTTTTCGCTAACTGTATACAACTTCTCCATCTTTGGTTGCAAAGAATATAATCAATCTGATTTCGGTGTTGACCATCTGGTGATGTCCATGTGTAGAGTCTTCTCTTGTGTTGTTGGAAGAGGGTGTTTGCTATGACCAGTACCGGCGTCTCTCGCGTCGCGTCTGCGCCGCCGGGGCCGGCGTCTCTCGCATCGCGTCCAAGGTAAGGTACAGCAGCTGCACTTTGCTGGAGCGGCTGTGAAGAGATTTTCCACGACCAAGGTAGTTCAGTTCAGTTCAGTTCAGTCGCTCAGTCGTGTCCGACTCTCCGCGACCCCATGAATCACAGCACGCCAGGCCTCCCTGTCCAGCACCAACTCCCGGAGTACACTCAAACTCATGTCCACAGAGTCAGTGATGCCATCCAGCCATCTCATTCTCCGTCGTCCCCTTCTCCTCCTGCCCCCAACCTTTCCCAGCATCAGAGTCTTTTCCAGTGAGTCAACTCGTCTCATGAGGTGGCCAAAGTATTGCCGTTTCAGCTTTAGCATCAGTCCCTCCAATGAACATCCAGGATTGATCTCCTTTAGAATGGACTTGTTGGATCTCCTTGCAGTATAAGGGACTCTCAAGAGTCTTCTCCAACACCACAGTTCAAAAGCATCGATTCTTCGGCGATCAGCTTTCTTCACAGTCCAACTCTCACATCCATACATGACCACGGGAAAAACCATTGCCTTGACTAGACGGACCTTGGTCGGCAAAGTAATGTCTCTGCTTTTTAATATACTATCAAGGTTGGTCATAACTTTCCTTCCAAGGAGCAAGCGTCTTTTAATTTCATGGCTGCAATCAGCATCTGCAGTGATTTTGGAGGCCAAAAAAACAAAGTTTGACACTGTTTCCACTGTTTTTCCATCTATTTCCCATGAAGTGATGGGACCAGATGCCATGATCTTTGTTTTCTGAATGTTGAGCTTCAAGCCAACCTTTTCACTCTCCTCTTTCACTTTCATCAAGAGGCTTTTGAGTTCCTCTTCACTTTCTGCCATAAGGGTAGTGTCATCTGCATATCTGAGGTTATTGATATTTCTCCCAGCAATCTTGATTCCAGCTTGTGCTTCTTTCAGCCCAGCGTTCCTCATGATGTACTCTGCATATAAGTTAAATAAGCAAGGTGACAATATACAACCTTGACGCACTCCTTTTCCTATTTGGAACCAAGAGAAACCCAAATAAGACAGTAGGTATTGCTAGGGGGCGTCAGAGGGCAGACACACTGAAATCATAATCACAGGAAACTAGTCGATCTGATCACATGGACCACAGCCAAATGTGGTCCACTGGAGAAGGGAATGGCAAACCACTTCAGTATACTTGCCTTGAGAACCCCATGAAGAGTAACAAAGGGCAAAATGATAGGATACTGAATGAGGAATTCCCCAGGTAGGTAGGTGCCAAGTATGCTACTGGAGCTCAGTGGAGAAATAACTATAGAAGGAATAAAGGGATGGAGCAGGAGCAAAAGCAAAACCAATACCCAGCTCTGGATGTGACCAGTGATAGAAGTAAGGTCCGGTGCTGTAAAGAGCAATATTGCATAGGAACCTGGAATGTTAGGTCCATGAATCAAGGCAAATTGGAAGTGGTCAAACAGGAGATGGCAAGAGTGAACGTTGACATTCTAGGAATCAGTGAATTAAAATGGACTGGAATGGGTGAATTTAACTCGGATGACCATTATATCTACTACTGTGGGCAGGAAACCCTTAGAAGAAATGGAGTAGCCATCATGGTCAACAAAAGAGTCCGAAATGCAGTACTTGGATGCAATCTTAAAAATGACAGAATGATTTCTGTTCGTTTCCAAGGCAAACCATTCAATATTACAGTAATCCAGGCCTATGCCCCAACCAGTAATGCTGAAGAAGCCGAAGTTAATCGGTTGTATGAAGACCTACAAGACCTTATAGAACTAACACCCAAAAAAGATGTCCTTGTCATTATAGGGGACTGGAATGCAAAAGTAGGAAGTCAAGAAACACCTGGAGTAACTGGCAAATTTGGCCTTGGAGCACGGAATGAAGCAGGGCAAAAGCTAATAGAGTTTTGTCAAGAGAATGCACTGGTCATAGCAAATACCCTCTTCCAACAACACAAGAGAAGACTCTACACATGGACATCACCAGATGGTCAAGACAGTATAGTACTGGCATAAAGACAGAAATATAGATCAATGAAACAAAATAGAATGTCCAGAGATAAATCCATGCACCTATGGACACCTTATCTTTGACAAAGGAGGCAATAATATTCAATTGAGAAAAGACAGTCTCTTTAACAAGTGGTGCTGGGAAAACTGGTCAGCCACTTGCAAAAGAATGAAACTAGAACACTTCCTAACACCATACACCAAAATAAACTCTAAATGGATTAAAGAGCTAAATGTAAGGCCGGAAACTATAAAACTCCTAGAGAAGAACATAGGCAAAACACACTCTGATATAAATCACAGCAGGATCCTTCATGACCCACTTCCCTGAATATTGGAAATAAAAGCAAAAATAAACAAATGGGACCTAATTAAAATCAAAAGCTTCTGCACAGCAAAGGAAACTATAAGTAAGGTGAAAGCCAGCCTTCAGAATGGGAGAAAATAGTAGCAAATGAAGCAACTGACAAAGAATTAATCTCAAAAATATGCAAGAAACTCCTGCAGCTCAATTCCAGAAAAATAAATGGCCCAATCAAAAAATGGGCCAAAGAACTAAACAGACATTTCTCCAAAGAAGACACACAGATGGCTATCAAACACATGAAAAGATGTTCAGCATCACTCATAATCAGAGAAATGCAAATCAAATCCACAATGAGGTACCATTTCTCGCCAGTCAGAATGGCTGCTATCCAAAAGTCTACAAGCAATAAATGCTGGAGATGGTGTGGAGAAAAGGGAACCCTCTACACTGTTGGTGGGAATGCAAACTAATACAGCCACTATGGAGAATAGTGTGGAGATTCCTTAAAAAACTGGAAATAGAACAGCCATACGACCCGGCAATCACAATCCTGGGCATACACACCAAGGAAACCAGAATTGAAAGAGACACGTGTACTCCAATGTTCATTGTAGCACTGTTTATAATAGCCAGGACATGGAAGCAACCTAGATGTCCATCAGCAGACTAACGGATAAGAAAGCTATGGTACATATACAAAATGGAGTATCGCTCAGCCATTAAAAAGAATACATTTGAATCAGTTCTAATGAGGTGGATGAAACTGGAGCCTATTATACAGAGTGAAGTAAGCCAGAAAGAAAAGCACCAATACAGTATACTAATGAATATATATGGAATTTAGAAAGATGATAACGATAACACTGCATATGAGACAGCAAAAGAGACACAGATGTATAGAACAGTCTTTTGAACTCTGAGAGAGGGCGAGGGTGGGATGATTTGGGAGAATGGCATTGAAACATGTATATTATCATATGTGAAACGAATTGCCAGTCCAGGTTCGATGCATGATACAGGATGCTCGGGGCTAGTGTACTGGGATGAACCAGAGGGATCGGATGGGGAGGGAGGTGGGAGGGGGGTTCAAGATGGGGAGCACATGTACACCCGGGGCAGATTCATGTCAATGTATGGCAAAACCAATACAATAATGTAAAGTAATTAGCCTCCAATTAAAAGATTTAAATTAAAAAAAAGAAAGAGATATTAACGGAAAATTTCATGCAAAGATGAGCACAATAAAGGACATAAATAGCAAGGACCTAACAGAAGCAAAGGAGATTTAGAAGAGGTGGCAAGAATATACAGAAACTCTCTACAGAAAAGGTCTTAATGACCTGGGCAACCATGATGGTGTGGTCACTCACCTAGAGCCAGATATCCTGGAGTGTGAAGTCAAGTGAGCCTTAGAAAGCACTACTACAAAATTAGTAGAGGTGATAGAATTCCAGCTTAGCTATTTCAAATCCTAAAAGATGATGCTGTGAAAGTGCTGCACTCAATATTTTAGCAAATTTGGAAAACTCAGCAGTGACCAGAGGACTGGAAATATCAGTTTTCATTCCAATCCTGAAGAGCTTTGTCAAAAATGTCAAAGCTACCTCACAATTGTGCTCATTTCACATGCTAGCAAGGTAATGTTCAAAATCCTTCAAACTAGGCTTCAGAAGTGCATGAACTAAGTATTTCCATATGTACAAGCTGGGTTTAGAAAAGGCAGAAGAACCAAACATCAAATTACCAATATCCATTGGGTTATAAAGCAAGGGAATTCCAGACAAAAGCACCTACTTTTGCTTCATTGTCTACACTTAAGCCTGTGACTGTGTGGATCACAAGAAACTGTGGAAAATACTTAAGGAGATAGGAATGCCAGACCACTTTACCTATCCCTTGAGAGTTCTGGAGTGTCCTGTTTGTTATTCCCACTTGTAGAGAGCACCAGGATGAATGGAGGCTAGTGGCTCAGCAAATACTGAGGACCAAAGATGGAAGCCACATTTCACTAATCCTAGAAGGCCCAGTTGATCTTTTCCTTTCTAAGATATGATTCTGTAGAAAAGTTCCCCTGAATACATTCCATTGTCTTGTCAGGGATGTTAGGACTACCTAAAATACAACAGAACTAGTGTATAAATAGAATTGGAAGACTCTACAGATAAGAGAGAAAGTTATCATTCTTTGAGAAGTGCTGAATCCCAAAAAACCTATGCCAAAAATAATTTCCCAGTGATTTACCTATGGCTCACCTCTAGCCATCTCCTCTGTTTAAGGCTGTGTCTTTAAACATTTCTAATTTTGGCCCACAGTAAAAATTTCATTTTAAACAGTGAACCAATGAATGCTTTCACCTGTGTGTCTATGTGCATGTGTCTTCATATATATTTTCATGTACATGTGGATTGAAGCTTTTATATGACAAAATTGCTAAATATTGGCAGTTTTATATTTTTTGACCAAATATAAAAGTATCATTACCTTTAGTATGTGCAATCACTGTAATACTTTCTATTTATTCTATTTAATTTTTAAGAAGGGCCAATTGTTGCTCATTTTGTTGATTTCATAATCATAATTACTAGTTTGCTGTGACCCACAGTTTGAAAAACACTGGTTTAAGGTATTACCTCATAAAGACTCTTCTTAAAATACAGGAGTTTTCCCTGGGATAGATAATGCCACAAATTAAGGCCAGACGTTTCTCCAGAGAATGTGCAGATGACAGGAGTAGGCAGTAAGGGAGAAAGAGAGGGAAAGGCCTGACACTAGTAGAACAGGCCAAGTCAGAGTCTCTGGGAAGTCACGAAACAATGAAACTAGAAGGGTCCAAATCTGTCATGCTATTCATGGAGAAACTGAGGTACAGATAAGGAAACGACTTGCTAAAGGCCATATTTTAAATGTGTCACAGAGCCACAGCTAGAACCTGAGGCTCTTGACCTGTAGTCTGGAGCATCTTCCTGCCAAGGAGAATTGTGGCAAGACAGGGCTTATTCCCACATAGCAAGCCCCAAAGACCAGAGCTGGCACAAAGTACTCACCAGCATTTGGGTCCTAGTACATGGGCCAGTGGACAAAATTTAATCAACCTCCACTGGATTCTGTATGCCAGTATCAGCACTAGTCTATTTGACATACCTTGTTATCAGCAACCCATTCTGCTGTTGACAGCTCCTGTCAGCAGAACCAGTGTTTAGTTACGTGCTCATCCTAGCTAAGAAAAGGGTGGGGAAGAGGAATGTGGTCCGCATACATAGCTGTTCCTCAAGCCAGCTTTCTGGTTTAAACAGGGAAGATGTGGCACACAGCTAATAGAGCAGCTGTAGACAACAAAGAACCCTGAACTTTTCCTGTTGGGCTGCCTTATTCTAGTCTTATTCTCTAAGAATAGCTAGAATCCATTGACCTGACCTGTAAGTCCAGCATGACTTTGAATTGAGGCTTTAGCTCTAGCCTCAAACAAGTGCCACTTGTTTCCCTTTTACAATTGTTGTGGTACTATTTTGGGTGCCCAACTCTGGCATTAAGTTTCATTCCTAGGTCACCTACATTTTGCCTCCAATCCAGGGGTGTCACTCAGGGATTATGAGTTTGACCAGGTAGCAGCTTGTTCAGTGATTTTGAACCTGACCAGGCAGCATGTTTATAAGGCCTAGATCCAGGAAATCTGAATTCATCTTTGAGTAGCTGGGGTCTTAAGGATACTACAAAGTCCTTTCACTCAGTCACAAGGTTGAGGGAGAAAGATGAACATCACAGAAGAGCTGCAGATCACTCAGGATTATTCTATTGAGTGGTTATTAAAGCAATACCAAAAACCCAACATTTTTCATTGAATTATTCTACAGTTGCCTTGGGAAAACTTCTCCCTGGTGAAGTAACATAAATCTCAAAGCCTGTGGCCTTTGAATGAGAACTATGAAATTCTGGGGAAAACTTCAAATTTTTCCAGCAAAAGCAAGGGACTTGAAGCCCTGCTCCTTGTGTGAGAGTCTAGGTAGTTCTCTCCCAGGGAAGGCCAGATGGGTACCTGATGACATTTTTCACATACATCCACCTTCCTGGTGGTGGTATACTCAAAGACACTTTGTAGGGTTTCATTATTTATTAGATAACAAAGTTGCTTAGTTGAGAGAGATTGTCTGTCTTATCAGGTGACTGTTCATTTATAGTGCTGCATCTACCCCAAAGGGACAGCTTTGTGTTCTTTGGAAAGAACATGTAATGGGTCTGCCCAAAAAGGATTTTTTTTTTTCTAACTAATACAGCATAAGCTAGGAAAGCACTGATGAGACCTGAAGAACTCTTTTTAAAATAAATGTTCCAGAAGCTTCACTGGGCTGATCAGAGTTCCAAAACAGAGACCTCTGAAAACTAGACCTTTCCCTGCTCACTCACTTTAACCCTCTGGTATTTTCTATTTCAAAGCTTTAAGTCTTACCTTCATGTTGATCTGTCCTTAATCCAGTTCCTCAGCCCTACTTTACTCTTAAACTTCAGAAAGATATTATCTAACTATCTACCTACTATCTCCATCTGGAGAGCATTCAGGTACCTCACACTCAGGGTACTTTCCAAATCAATAATCCTGCCAATATTCCCCAACTGTGCTGTACGTATTCTATTTGACTTGAATATTCTCTCTCTACTCTTCATACACTACTCAGTTCCCTGAAACTTTGACCTGTAGATACTTACTGCCTTCCCTGATTTTCTTTCCTTCTCACATGCAGTTCAGAATACACGATCCCTCTCTCTCAGCTCCAATAGCATTACTGGGTGTGGGATGAACAGGTTGTATATGTGAATGTTCCTGTGCTGAAAAGTGATCACTTTGATCTTGGCAAATATATTTGATCAAATATATCATGGCAGAGACCATGATATATTTATCTCTGTAGCTCCAGTGCCTATCAGAGGGTCTGCTGCGTAATAAGTACTCAAATGGGTCTCAATTGATGTTGATTTTTTCTTTCCTTTTTCTTTAATTTTTGGTTTGTGTGTGTGTGTGTATGTACACACATGTGCTAAAACAGGTAGGGGAGTGGAGAATCAGTGTACTGGAGATCATGACAAATTACAAGAAGGAGTTTAAAACCAAGGGTCCGGAATGGAAAAGAACACTAAAGAAGGAAGTAAAAGGCAGAAAGGAATTGAGATCTAAGGAAAATGTGTTATATGCCAGGCTTCTTAATCTCAGATAAATTAAGTAATTTGCCAAAAGTCACAAAACTAAGCATCTGGGAAAAAGCTGAAAAAAAAAAGTAAATGTTTGGGTGAGCTATGGAGACACAGATAGGATGGAAAGAAGTAAATATTTGGAATGGCAAAATGGTGCAGGTTCTGGAGTGCAAATAAGCCCCTAAAGTGGGTGGGAGCTAGCCAAGGAATTTGGTAAACATTCAGATTCCTACATACCATTCTCCAATGATTCAGATTCAGTAGGCATAGGATGGGGCTTGGGTCCCACATGGTGCCTCACATGATGCTTATGCAGAGGGTCTATAAACCACACTTTGAGAAACACCGAGGTAGGCAGTGGGATTCATTGGAAGATTTTTAAAGATTTTTTTAAACTTATGAATTAATCAAATCTCAGAGATGGAAAATCAAGAACCCCCTCTCCAAAGCCCCTGGCAAAGGGCCTTCCAGCCTCTGTCCCCATCCCACTAGTTGAGACCATGCCCACATTACAAGGCAGTCTATCCAGGCTGTTTCTAGACTGATACCTAAATTATTAGAAAATTCTTCTTTAAATTGAATCTAAATTTGCCTATCCATTAACTGTCACTCATTTGCCCTAGCTTTGCCTTCTCGAGTAGCACAGGTCAAGTTTCTCTGTTGCATGCTAGATAGGCAGGCAGCCCCAACAGACAGGAAGTGAGGGTGCACTGAGAATAGCTGCAGAGTGAAACTGAAATTCTCTGTAGGACTGAGTTACCACAGCTAGGAAAGCAGCAGAGCCTAGGCTTAAATTCATAACATCTGTGTTTTCTTTAGCAAAAAAAGCCCTTGTCTGAAGATCTAAAGGATTAGGATTAAGCCTTAGTTCTTCCCCTAAGTCACTGTGTAACCTTTACCTTTCCTGATTCTAGGTTCCACATTTATAATACAATATGCAATAAAATACAGACCAGGGGCTTCAGCTAGATGACTATTAAATTTTCTTGCAGCTCATTCATTCATTCAGTCCAAATATGGTCCCTCAATAATCACCTCCTCAATGTCAGGCCCTGTGTGAGGAAGACACCATCTCTCCCTCACAAAACTCCTACTTTAATGAGGGCAAAAAACCATACTAACCTGCCCTGAGTCTCGGGCAAGAGGGTAGTAATCACATGGCATCTATAAATCATAAATATTCCTGAATCAAAACTCTTCAAAAGGACCTTCAGGGTGTGAAGGTAACTAGAGACATATCCTGATGGCTCTAGAGGAGACACAGACTAAGGATTTTGGAAGTGTTAGTCGCTCAATCATGTCTAACTCTGTGCAATCCGATAGACTGTAGCCCGCCAGGCTACGCTGTCCATGGGGATTCTCTAGGCAAGAATACTGGAGTAGGTTGCCAAGCCCTCCTCCAGGAGATCTTCCTGACCTAGGGATCAAACCCATATCTTTTACATCTCCTGCACTGGCAGGTGGGTTCTTTACCACTAGTACCACCTGGGAAGCCCAAAGATTTTGGAAGGAAACAGTATAAGTCAGGGAGATGACTGTGGACAGCAGAGAACAGGTGATAAAAAAGGGAAGAAAGGAAGGAAGGAGGGAAGGGGTAAGAGAGAGAGGAAGGGAAGTCTTCCTAGCCAGTATGTAGAAACAAAGTTGTCAATATATTATTTTCTACAGTCTTTTGGTCTTTGAGGCCCAAAGGCATCATGTGACTTGCCTTAGAACCTGACATGATTTAAAGGACCAAAGTGAGAGTCAACTCCAGCTCTATCACCTCTGCATCATCGTTGCTGTTTAGTTGCCTGGTCATATCTGACTCTTTGCAATCCCATGGACTGTAGCACACAAGGCCTCCCTGTCCTTCACCATCTCTTGAAGTTTGCCCACATTCTTATCCATTGCATTGGTGATGCCATCCAGCCATCTCATCTTCTGAATAGTGGCTTCCAGCAATTACCTCGTGTAGTGGCTTCTAAAGACTTTGGGTAGCCCAGAAGGTCCAAAGAAGCAATGAATATAGTATGTAGATAGGAAACTTCATCTCTCTTCCATGCCATGAACTTTCAGTAGCCAGCCTTATCCTATGTGTCATTATTATCAGGTCTCAGTTGGCTCTCAATCAGTTCTTGTTATGAGGCCTGCTAATAAGCCTCAGATTGTTCCCTTGGCTCCTCCCAAAAGTATGAAACATGAACAATGGAATTTCAGGCTTTGGGTCAGGTACTGGGAAGATATATAACAAGATCTGAAATGATCATCATGCAGTAAATATGCCTCATTACCCCACTACATTGCCTGCAAAGGTCCGTATAGCCAAAGCTATGGTTTTTCCATTAGTCAAGTATGGATTTGAGAATTGGACTATAAAGAAGGATGAGCACCAAAGAACTGATGTTTTGAACTCTGGTGTTGGACAAGACTCTTGAGAGTACCTTAGACTGCACAGAGATCAAACCAGTCAATCCTGAAGGAAATCAACCCTGAATATTCAGAGGAAGGACTGATGCTGAAGCTCCAATACTTTGACCACCTGATGCAAGGAACTGACTCATTGGAAAAGACCCTGATGCTGGAAAAGATTGAAGGCAGGAGGAGGGAATAAAAAAGGATGAGTTGATTGGATGGCATCACTGACTCAATGGACATGAGTTTGAGCAAGCTCCAGGAGATGGTGAAGAACAGGGAAGCCTGGCATTCTGCAGTCCATGGGGTGGCAAAGAGTCAGACAAAAGTGAATGGCTGAACAATGCTCCGTTCTGTGTTTGTGTACAAATCACTAATTGATCATACCATTTTCTTCTACAGAACTTAAACACTGTCTCAGAAACATCTGTAAATGAATAAACATGGGAATGAAAAACTATATTTGCAACCCTGCTTAGTCCTATCAGATCATGCTGTTGAAAGTTGTGTCTGACTCTGCAACCCCATGGACTACAGCACGCCAGGCTTCTCTGTCCCTCACCATCTCCTAGAGTTTGCCCAAGATCATGTTTATTAAGTTGGTGATGCCATCCAACCATCTCATCCTCTGTCACCCTCTTCTCCTTCTGCCTTCAATCTTTCCCAGCATCAGGGTCTTTTCCAATGAGTCAGTTCTTTGCATCAAGTGGCCAAAGCATTGGAGCTTATGCTTCAGCATCAGTCCTTCCAATAGGCAACCATCTGCTCCATGTTTGCAAAGCATGTAGTTGAAAGTTTCAGTAAGTCTACAGAGACTCATTTAGCAAATGTTCTTATTTTATACTGAGTACTGTCCTGAAAAGAACCAGGAGAGAGAGACCTGAAAGTGTCCTTAGAGATTATCCAGTGTAACTGAAGTACTTGTCCTACTTGCACTGAGAAGTTTAGTACTTGAGCTTCCTAGAGGCTAGAGAAAAAGGGACATATAGTGGACTATATAATTTCTGTATTTGATAAAAGAAAATGAATTGTTTAGGAGTAACAAAGTTTTTCCTGGATTAAATGGAAAGGGAAGTTATTCAGGAAAAATTTTATTGCATGCTTCATATGTTTCATCATTATGATAGGCATCTTGGCATAAAATACTGTTTTTCAAATTTGTGACAACCTTATGAGATAAGAATTATTAGTTTTATTTTGAAGATGATGAAATTAAGGAATGGAGAGATAAATAATCCTGCCTTAGGTCAATAGCTAGTAAATGATAGAATCAATATTTGATCAAGATTTGATAAATTTCATTGTAAAAAAATTTGTATGGCATAGTATGTTACCTCCAAAAGTAACACAAGGTGACATAATGAAATTTTGTTCCATTGATTCCACAAACACATACTGAAGATGTCCTAGATGCCAGGCACTGTTCTAGTCACTGTAGGAAACAAGGTAAATAGGATTCTTGTAGTTACAGAGTTTATGATTTGGAGGTCAAGGGGTTAAGGAGGACAAAGATAGTACTCAAAATGTTTAAAGTATTTTATTATAAATTATAAAAGTGCTAATAAGGGGGAAAAAGCATATCACTGAATTTGATAGTCTTTGAGGTTTGAATTAAATCTGTAAGTGAAGGATAGGGAGAGTGCTAAAATTAACTCTCCAAGCTGATGGAAAAGCTCATGCAAAGATCCTGTGGTGGGAAGACCTGAAAAAAACTTTACTATGCCAAAAACATATCACCTTACCTGTCTCTTGAGAAACCTGTATGTGGGTCAAGAAGCAACACTTAGAACTGAACATGGAACAACTGGCTAGTTCCAAATTGGGAAAGGAGTATGTCAAGGCTGTATATTGTCAGCCTGTTTGTTTAACTTCTATGCAGAGTACATCATGCAAAATGTTGGGTGGATGAATCACTAGCTGGAGTCAAGATTGCTGGGAGAAATAGCAGCAACCTCAGATATGTAGATGATACCACTTTAATGGCAGAAAGTGAAGAGAAATTAAAAAGCCTCTTGATGAGGGTGAAAGAAGAGAGTGAAACAGCTGGCTTTTAAAACTCAACATTCGAAAGTGGAGATCGTGGCATCTAGTTCCATCACTACACAGCAAATAGAATGAAAGAAAGTAGAATCAGTGAGATTTTATTTTCTTGGGCTCCAAACTCACTACAGATGGTGACGGCAGCCATGAAATTAAAAGATGCTTGCTCCTTGGAAGGAAAGCGATGACAAACTTAGACAGTGTATCAAAAAGCTAAGATATCACTTTGCCGACAAAGGTCTGTATAGTCAAAGCTGTGGTTTTTCCAGTAGCCATGTATGGATGTGAGAGTTGAATGGTAAAGAAGGCTGAGCACCCAAGAATTGAGGCTTTCGAATTGTGGTGCCGGAGAAGACTCTTGATAGTCCCTTGGACTGAAGGAGATCAAACCAGTCAATTCTAAAGGAAATCAGTCTTGAATATTCACTGGAAGGACTGATGCTGAAGCTCCCATACTTTGGCCACCTGATTCAAAGAGCTGACTCATTGGAAAAGACCCTGATGCTGGGAAAAATTGAAGGCAAAGGAGAAGGGGTGGCATAGAATGAGATGGTTAGATAGCATCACTGATTCAATGGAGTTGAATTTGAGGAATCCCCAGGAGACAGGGAAGGACAATGACGTCTTGTGTGCTGCACTACACCAGGTTGCAAAGAGTTGAACAGGAGTTAGCAGCTGAACAACAAAAACAATGTCAGGACCACATAGCATAAGGAGAAAAATGATAGGTGAAGAAGGCCCCATAGGCTTTGTTGAGGAGTTTGGATTTCATCTTATGCACAAAGGAAATCAATGGAGAAATTTAAGCAAGTGAATAAAAATGATCCAATGTATATTTCAAGTAATTTTTTTCATTATGATGCATAGCATGTATGTAGAAAGCTTCATAATAATGATTTGTGTAATCCATGAACATTTTTAGAATGAAATGCATATAACTGTCAGGACTGCTTTCTAGTTGTCGTAGGCAGGCTTCTCATTGCAGTGGCTTCTCTTGTTGCAGAGCACAGGCTCTAGGCACATAGCCTTCAGTAGTCGCAGCATGCAGGCTCAGAACTTGCAGCTCGCTCACTCGCTCCAGAGCATGTGGCTTCAGCATGTGACCCACAGACTTAGTTGCTCCACAGCATATGGAATATTTCCAAACCAGGGATTGAACCTCTGTCCCCTGTATTGGAAGGCAGATTCCTATCTACTGTACCACCAGGGGAGGCCCTCTAGTAATTTTTTTGCTCTGAATTGTTCTTCATCATATATTATTAGCTGTTCTTACTTTTTAAATTAATGTTTATATGGCATATCTTTTCCATGCTTTTACTTTCAACCTAGTGATGTCACTGCATTTAAAGAGAGCTTCCTAAAGAAAGTATTTCACTGCATAAGTTATTTTTTCACTTTGGGAATATTTGTCTCAATTATATTTGGACCATTTATATTTAAGATAATTATTGATATATGTCTGTCATATTTTTTCCTGTTTGATTGCTCTGTTTTCTGTTCCCATTCTCTCTCTCTTTTTAAACATTATTCTGGGTTATTTGAGCATGTTTTAGTATTCCATCTTGATTTATTTGTAGTGTATATTTTTATTACATCACTATCATTTTCTTAGTGGTGGCTTTAGATATTGATATAACTACATAACTCATCACAGTTTTCTGCTATTACCATTTCATTATTTCAATTTAAGTGCATCAACTTTACTTTCTTTAGATGCTTTTACCTTCCCCACTTTAAAAACATAATTTGTTAAGTATTTCTTCTGCATACATTGAGCACTATATCAGATTTTAGATTTTTTGGTTTACTTATGAATATTGATTTAAGAAACTCATGAGAAGTAAGACAGTCTACTATAGTCATCCCTAGTTTTACCCATTCTAATGTTCTTTCCTTTACATGGTTCAAAACTTTCTTTTGTCATCATTCACTTTATATGCAGAGAACTTTTAGCCATTCTTTTAAGCTAGGTCTGCTGATGACAAATTCTCTCAATTTTTCTTCATTTAAAAATGTCTTTATTTTCCTTGCATAATGAAGTATAATTTAACTGGATATATAAAACTAGATTGACAGTACACCGACTCCAGTATTCTTGCTGAACAACATGTCCATCTCTACTAAATAATTCAAAACATCTTCACAAATTGTTTATATCAATTTGTATATCCACCAGCAATATATGAGAGTTCCCTTTATATTCTTGCCATCACTTGTTATCAGGTTTTAAAATATTTTGGATAATGTTTGCTGTGGGTTTAAAATAACAAATATTTGTTATCAGAAATTTAAAATATTTTCTGATGGGCATGTCAGATATGCAATTTATTTTTTTAATAGAATAAATTTTATTTTATTTATTGTTTCTTTTTTATTGGAGGCTAATTATTTTACAATATTATATCAGTTGGTTTTGCCATACATTGACATGAATCCGCCCCGGGTGTACATGAGTTCCCCTTCCTGAACCTCCCTCCCACCTCCCTCCTCCCCTTATCCTCCCTCTGGTTCATCCCCGTGCAAAATCTCCCAAGCTCAATGCAGTGGAAGGGGCAAATGGACCACATCTTCAGCAGCAATTTTATGGATGATATAGACATACCTTTTATTTTATCTCGGATTGTAATTACAACAAAGGACATGCTGGGGAAACAGAACTAAGAAAAGACATTTTGGCAAATGGAGGGGAAAACGAGGCAGTTACAACCAAGAAGGCCCAAGAATGTATAATGATGGGGTTCCTAAATTATGAATTGAGGTTCTTCAGGGTACCACAGTGAACTCACAGGGGCATGTAACATATTTAAATTTTTTGAGGGAAACACAGTAGTACTTGACATTTTTAAGACATCCTGCAAGCTACTAGCTTGAGGTAGTTAAAAATTTCAACGTTGTATTGTGCAACATTCCTTTTCATGACTGTCATGATAAAATCAAGTACTGTGTGAAAAGCCTTATGGAACAGGAAATGTAAGTAGTGATATCCAATCTGATTCAAGGATCTGAGAAGTTATACACTGCCCCAAATATGATTATTTAAAATGAAATAAAATTATATATTACTGTATATCAACATGTGTATTAATATTTTTCTTTTAATGTCTGTGTATCATTTCCAAGTAGCTATGAAGTTATTAGGGCACAAATAATTTTTGACTTGTTTGAACTTGACTATCTAATAAATGGGACTATTGGATATTTCTTTTGGCTTACAGACACTATAAAAAAATAAATAATGAGATGCTAAGGGTATTGGTAACCAAGGAAGCTTGGGAACTTATGATACAATCTGATAAATGAAGAGAAATAGATGGGAAGGTGCCCTAAATGCTTCCTCTCTTGCCTTTCTCCCTGCTGTGTTAGAGGCCACAGGACTGCCTGGAGCTTCCTTTAAGCTTCTCTTTTCCTGTCTCTGACTTCACAGTGCTGGTTGGAGTGGGTGGGGTGTGAAAATAGGGGATCTGAATAAGAATTTCTATATTATCTGATCTGTCTCTAGATTAACCTACATTTTCAGCTTATTTTATTTAAAAAAAAACCCACAAAAAAGTGATTACAATCAAAATAAGAATTGTCATCTAGTTAATTGTAAGAAACTGAAAGTCCTTCAGTCGTGTCCAACTCTTTGCAACCCCAAGGACTATACAGTCCATGGAATTCTCCAGGCCAGAATACTGGAGTGGGTAGCCTTTCCTTTCTCCAGGAGATCTTCCCAATCCAGGGATCGAACCCAAGTCTCCTGCATTGCAGGCGGATTCTTTACCAACTGAGCCACCAGGGAAGCCCAATACTGGAGTGAGCAGCCTATCCCTTCTCCAGTGGATCTTCTCAACCCAGGAATCAAAATGGCGTCTCCTGCATTGCAGGTGGATTTTTTACCAACTGAACTACTAGGGAAGTCCCAGTTTTTTAAAAGAAATTCATATACTAAATGTTTTGCTTAACACAGATTAGTAACTAGGTAGGTAGATAAATAGATAGATAGAGATGGAGGTTCTATAAATATATAGATTCATAATTATGCACAAAGGAAAATATCAAACTATTAAATATTCTCATTAAAAAGGGCAAGAAAGAAAACTCAGAGGCTAAATACTAATAGAATGTTAAGGTAGTAGGGTATTTAGAGACCTTCTGTCCACATTATAGATGAGATCAGCAAAGATTTAGGCAGATTCTAATGGGGCAAAGAAGCAGGGCCTAAGTCCTTGTTTGCTAAGGGAGCAAGCATATAACAAAAGTTCTAGAATTGCCTTTCTTTTGTCATATGGCCTTGCTTGACATTGCTATATCAAAAATCTCTTCATCAAAGTCTTAGCAAGCAAAATATCAATGTATTAATCTACTTTAAAAAAAATTAGAAAGTTTCCACTTCAAGAGTATATGATCAAAGGAAGTTGTTATGTTTCTGGGATATCTGAGACCAAGGAAGGCAAAGAATGTTTCAAGTATACATACTCAGGACTAGAGCACATGAATCTACTAACAGGCCCAAGCTCTGTCCAGTCAATCCAAGAGTCCTGCCTATACCTCCTGGCAGCAGGGGTCAGGAAAGCCATCATATGAACTTGTTTTCTGAATTTCTTTAGGCTGAGGAACTCCTTCAACACAGGCAGCTTGGCTTCTGCATCTGATTTCAGGCCTAGTGCCAAACTTGCAGGGATGGGAAATTTCCCAGACCTGTCTGCAGCTCTTGGCTTCACTAGCTAAGAATTCAAGGGAAGGGATTGCTGGATCCCTTGGTGTGGCTGGGATTTGAAGCCCATCTGGGAAGTCTGCTAGAATGCTAGTTCCTAGCTGGACCTGGAAGGAAATAGGAGAAAGGAAGAAAAGCAGTGAGTAAGGCAAGGAGGCAAACAAGCAGGGGGTTGGTTTCTCCAACTGTTCCTCCCAGCAGGTACTGGCCAGGACCATTATGCCCAGCACTTATGGTCTCAGGGAGGCTGGAATCTGAGGATTGCTTGCTGGCTGGGTTTTCTGCCCCCCTCCCTTTCCCTCCTTCTGCTCTTTGGGTTATGGTGACCCGAAACCGTCTCTCACAGTGAGTTCTGAGGCGGCAGTGTCTGAGAATAGCTCACAGAACAGCAGCAGTCTTCTCCACCCTCTGAAAAGACAGGCAAGGGGAAAACTGTGGTGCATTCTGCCCACCCTGCCTCTAAGTGACTTGGGGGGCTGAGCACTAGGGGTTTGAGAAATCATGAACTTGTGTTCCTTGAAGTTATTTGATGTTGGTTTTGGCTGCATTCAGAAAGTTAAAAAGCACATAAAAAAATGAAGCTAATAAAACTGCAGGGATAGGGAATGGGCCAGACACAAGCTGTGGGCTCCCAGAGCAGCTGTGACTGAGCTCTCAGGCATGGCTGGTTCACCATTCTTCCAAGATGCTAGTTTGGGCCAGGCCAGAGTCAAATGTCAGAAATTAGTCAACTTTGGTGGCCTACCTTATTAGCAACTCTAATACACGGAAAACAATGAAGGGCACAGGAGGTGGACATTTAGGCTTCATTTCTGGCATCCGTGGGTATAAGACTAACGTTTCTTTCCTTCCAGGCAGCATTTACTCCATCCAGACTGGAACAATCAGGGTGCTTCTGCCTGTCTGCCTACCAGGGGTCTCTAGATGAAGAATAAGAGCGACAGTTGGTCTTACCAGGGATAGTGGCATCCGGATGGGAATAAGAAAGAGAGAATTCTGGACCATGGTATCTGGTCCATGTCAGAGAAGGCAGTTTATTCAAGCAGGTACTGAGAAGCTGAGAGATAAGTGAAAATATGAGTTATCAGTACCTGCTCCCTGATTATCTAAGCTGAGGCATGAAAACTAAAAGAATGCTTAGTGTGAGTGAAAGTTATCTGTAATTGTCTCCTCATCTCCACCATAGGTGATGGCCTATGAATATGTGAAACCAGAAGGGGACTTTTTGCTACAGAAGCCTGACTGAAGTGGAAACTGAAGGTTAGGCTTTCCCAGAGGTGTTCACAGTGGCAAGGGCATTGGATTTGGAGTCAGAAAGCCAAAATCTTGACTCTGTTGCTTCTTAACTATGTGACTTTTCATAAGTTTATCACCTTCCTATCTGCCATAATTTTCTCATCTGTAAAGTGATTATGACAGAGGATGAGATGGTTGGATGGCATCACCAACTCGATGGACATGAGTTTGAGCAAGCTCCGGGAGTTGGTGATAGACAGGGAAACCTGGCATGCTGCAGTCCATGGCTCACAAAGAGTTGGACATGACTGAGTGACTGAACTGAACTGAAAGTGATATAAACTGAATTGAAAGTTAAACGGAACTAAAAGACCTTTGCACAGATTAAATGAGATAACAAATGTAATGTATTTGACTATGTTCAGAATATGTTCAGCATTCTACAAATTCTAGTGCCCTCTCCCATATTTACTAAAGTCTAGGCTAAGGACATGGTAATCCACTCAAGATTCTTGTCTGAGAATCCCATAGACAGAGGAACCTGTCAGGCCACAATCCATAGGGTGGCAAAGGGTCGGACACAACTAAAGTGACTTAGCATGCACACACACACCCTCACAAACATGCCCACAAATGTTGGTAAAGAAAGCGGAAATCTGGAGGCCTAGTAGAGCCCCAGAAAGAATCGTTCCCATAGCTATTCCAAAGAGTGGAGTAGAGCCAGGGAAGAGGGAGGGAGAAGGATTTGTGCCAAATGTCAGAAAAACTGGATGACTCAGAACCAGACAACTCCCACCTGATGTAGATCAATGACACTTTCTGTTTCAGTGTAGAAGTGGTAAAGAGGTTGAGTGGGAAATAGGTGACCTCTCAGATGAATTGGACATTCTTATAGCTGCCATCTCTTTTCCACTTCCACTTGAGAATGGCCTTAACTCTGGAAAATTTTCCATTACCCTAACACCTATCCTATCTTCAATGTGGCAGGGTTTACCAGACCCTTGCTCCACTTGTCCAATCGAAGAACAATTTGACCCAAAGCCCAGACCACCCAGCAGCAAAGAATAAGAGGTGTTATAATCTTGGGATTTACTGTACTGCCCTCTCCTGGTCAGCAAGAGAGAGGGTTGCATTAAATTCACTCAAGGCTGAGAAACCTCAATGATAATATTGTGATATTATTTTTAGTTTCCAGAAAGGGAAACTAAGGCTTATAAAGTGACTCATCTACTGTCATCTGGTGATGGAATAGGGACTGTAATATGGGGATGTCTGACTATAATGAAGACTTCTTGGGGAGAAGAAGAGAAAGGGTGCCAAAGAGAAGACTCCATATGGAATTAAAAGGTAGGAAAGGCATCTCCAACCTTTTGCTCTTCAACAGTTGGCTTCTTAAGTCATTATTTACAACCTCCCCTTTGGCCAAAGTTTTGCTGAACAAATCCAGGGCCTCTTGCACTGACAAGGATAAATTCTGCCACTGTAGTGACACATGTGCATATACTCTGATAGGAAGTTCAAGCCAAACTTCTATTAAAAACTAACCTCTAGTTGAGTTGTTCACTCTTCCCCTATCATCTTCCAAGAACTATGGCTACTCATTGTAGGTTTGAATGCCACCACCAGAATTTTGGCTAGAACTGCTCCTCAGGCAGCTCTTCCAACTCTGATTTCTATTCTATCATTTCCAGTTTGCTTGTTCCAGCCTTTTCTCTTGAATCATGTTTTACCCAGAATCTGCTCCACTACTTCCTTTTCCATTCTCATATCATTCCTGCTTTAACCAGCATAGTCTTTGCCCCTAACTTCACTTTTCAGCCTTTCTTACGGGAGTTTTCTGTCCAGTGGCTCTCTTAGGATTCCAAGCTCTCTCCCTTCAGCTCTCTTAGTTCCAAACTCTCTGTGCCCTTCTGCTTGTTGGTATCTCTTTCTTCTTTTCCTTCTAGGCAACATTTACTTCATCTAGGCTAGAATGATCAAAGCGCTTCTGCCAGTTAGCCTGCCAGGGAACTCTAACCCAGGAATAAGTTTCAATGGCTACAGTATATTTGGAAGGATACTCCAGTTTACACTTAATATACTGAAATGCTAAACTTGAGTCAAAAGGAATTCCCACACCCCCAGTCCATGTGTATACAGGGAAGCTAATATTCTGAAAACTATCATGGGGTAGAGGAAGCCCACTTCTGTTGCTTTAAGACACCAAAAACAGACATAATGGGGAGTTGGGCCCTTCTCTAACTATCAAATTATGATGCAAATGGGTGGATGGCAATTACTGCAGTAAGAGGTGTGTGTTGAAATCATTGTGCTTCAAAATGAAATATTTGTATGACATTTTTTCTCCCATTTCCAATAAAATTAAGAGCTTTAGGATCTAAATGCTATAACCTTCAAAAGATACAGTCTGAGCATAGCAGTGTTTGCCTATGCACCAGAATAAAACTTATAAATTAGAATCTGTCAGTCAGAGTTCCCCATGGAAAGGTTATGCTGTACCTGAAAATCATGTACTACCTAATTAATTCCAGTCTGGATTGTGGCTGTAGAAGCAAGATAATGTGGTGGGGGAGGAGATCAGGCTCAAACCTTCATTTAAGGCTGATTTCTTCATGACTTAGTCCCAAGAGTTCCAGGGTCCCCAAGATCTTGGTGATGTGGGCCTGGTGGGAAGAAGATAACCTAGGGGAAGACTATCTTTACTGCAATTTTAGGGCCCAGTAGATACAGGTAGCCTGGTCAGGACAAGACAATGCGGGGAAGTATTGTAGGCTACTATACATCTTGCATGATAAGTGATGCAAGATCTGGCTGTGGGTAACAGATGGGAAGAATGGAAGGCACAGGAGTGAAAACTACCCTAAGAGGAGGAAGGCTGGATTGGGAGGTAGCTATGACCATGTGTTCAGAGTCCCAGGTCTATAGATGCATGAAGCAAGATAACCAGGCAAGAGGCCAAGATTATGCATTGGACAAGCATGAGGTAAGGGGACAGAATACTGAATCTTAAGGGTAACACAAATGCTTCTATCTCACACCTCACCCACCAAGTGTTAGATTCAATTAGCAGCAAAAGACTAGTGGAAGTGGTAGATATAACATAGTAACCCAATGTCAGGTCTCAGTTTGAGGAATGTGACTTCTTTCCAGGCTGCATTCACTGAAGGGAATAAAAATTCTAAGACTCTTTCTCCCTTGATCAAGACTTGTGGCAGTAAGAGGTCTGAGAATGAAGTCAAGAATGTGGCAGAATTTGGTTGGAAAATTGGGCAGGATGGGAGCTAGGGCTTATACAACACCTGGCTATTCCTCTCCCTTCCAACGTATCTTTACACTTATGCTCTACTGCTACTCTCGGTTTTAGCTCTTGGGGATAGATAGTGATCATTCCCAGCCCAGCACAGTGAAAATAGCATGGATTATGGAACCAGACACAAATCTTCACTCTCATATGTAATTTTTGTCATGCTTCTTTTCTTCAGTGAACTTCAACTCTCACTTCAGATTCCTTGTCTGTAATGTGGGGATAATAAATGCTTATTTCTTTGCAAATTTGATGTGAGGAGTCAATGAAATTATGCATAATGAAACTGAGCATAATGTCTGATATATGTGGTTTCTCTATAAATATTTGCTAAATTGAAATATTTGGAGCAATGTTTGAGATCTATTTGATGTAGATATTGGCCCTAGTACAATTCAAAGCTAACTACATTCCTTGGATGGTTTTGCACAGGCATCTAGCAGGAATTGGCAAGATTCTAAAAGACAGGACCTAGGAGAGCTCACAGCTGAAAACTAGGGGAAGAGAGAAATTGAGATTGGAGAGAGAGCAAGACTGAACAGGGGCAGTAAAATGAGAAAGCAAAAAACATCAAGAGAAGGGAAAACAATAGAGAGAGAAAAAAAAGATAGGAAAAATAAAGGAAAAGAAAGAAAGGGAAGGAGATAGGTGGGGCAACTGAGAGGGAAGGGGATAGATAGGAAAAACAGACAAAGACAGAATGAAAGATAAAATTAGAAAGAAGGAAGGATAATGAAAATGAATGAGGACCTGGAACAAACTAAATTAATTTGTCATGTGGGCATATCTTATCCTGAGCCCTGGAGAAGAAATGGGTGGAAAGTGAGTCATTAAGGGGATTTTGACAGAAAGCATGTTGTAGGATTTTCATTCATATGGTGATATAATGGGGTGGCAGTAATCAAGAGAATATAGTATTTGCTTAAGGGCAGACATATAGAGCTATGGGATAGAATTGAGAGTCAAGAAATAAACCTTTAAATATATTTTCAATTGATTTTTGACAAGGGTGCTAAGTAAATTCAATGGGGAAAAATAATCTTTTCAGGAAACAGTGCTGGGACACCCAGATATCCACATACAAAATAGTGAAATTGGACTTCCACCTCATACTATGTATAAAAATTAACCCAAAGACTTAAATTTAACCATTCAAACTGTAAAATTCTTAAAAGAAATGATAAGCATAAATCTTTGTGACCATGAATTAAGGGAATGATGCCTTAGATTTGATGCCAAAGGCAAAAGCAACAAAAGAAGTAATAAAGTGGACATTAACACAATGAACTTTTGCACTTCAGGGATACTATCAAGAAAATGAAAAGATATTCTACAGGATAAAGGGAAATTTTTACAAATCATATATTTGATAAGGGCCTTATATCTAGAACATATAAAGGATGTTACAATTCAAAAATAAAAAGACATGTCACTTTGAAATGGGCAGACGAACTGAATGAATGTTTCTCAAAAGAATATGTACAAATGGACAACAATCACACGAAAAGATGGCCAATACCATTAACCATCAAGGAAATTCAAATCAAACCCACAATGAGCTACTACTCTATACCCACCAAAATGGCAATGATAAAAAAAAAAAGTAATGGGTGCTGGTGAGGATATGGAGAATTTGGAACACTTATACACTATGGAAAATAGGCTGGCAGTTCCTCAAAATTTTAGACAAAGAGTTGCCATGTGATTTAGCAATTTCACATATAGGTATATACTCAAGAGAAATGAAAACAGATGTCCACATAAAATCTTATACATAAATGTTGTTAGCATTCATCATAGCTGCCAAAAAGTATACACAGGCCAATTATCCACCAACTGATGAATGGATAAACAAACTGCAGTTTGTCCATGTAATGAAATCCTATTAACAATAAAACTAATGACATATTGATACCTTCTTCAATATG
This sequence comes from Moschus berezovskii, assembly GCF_049115385.1. NCBI lineage: Eukaryota > Metazoa > Chordata > Mammalia > Artiodactyla > Moschidae > Moschus > Moschus berezovskii. The sequence goes on along the minus strand of NC_142488.1, from coordinate 59,260,423 downwards.
GATGAACTTTAAAAACATTAAGCTAAGTGAAAGAAGTCAGTCACAAAGGACAAACACTTTATGATTCCATTTATATAGAATGTACAGGGTAGGTGAAACTACAAAGAGAAAAGTAGATTATTGGTTGCCTAGGCTGGAGGGACAGGGTATGGGCGATCAGATGGTGATAGCTAAGAGATATGGGGCTTCCTTTGGTGCAATGAAATTGTTTCATAATTGTGTCAATGGACACACAACTCAGTGAATCTATTAAATCTACTGGATTATATGACAGAAATGTGTGGTATGTAAGTTGTATCTCAATAAAGCTATTAAACAAGAAAAATGCAATCATACAGCAGGCTGATTTTCACCAAAGGGCTATTGTTTCCTGACCCTTGGCTTAGCCCATGGACTATTTTCAAAAATGTTTTACATGTGCTTGAAAAGAATATACAGTCCCCAATGTTGAGTCTAAAGCTCTACATATAACAAAAAAATCTTTTTGTTTAATTTTGTGGCTTAAAACTTATCCTTATTATTATCCTTATTGTTTTAGTCTCTTTAATCTGTCAATTTATGACTGAAATATATTAAAATCACCTAATATATATTAAGACTGTTAACTGTGTCATTTCACATTTTGCTTTATGTATTTTGAGGCCTTTTATGAGAGGCATACAAATTTTAAATGATGTCATCTTCCTGGTAAACTGGAACTTTTATCAATACAAACTTATCTATTTGTAGCAATGCTTTTGTCATATAATTTTGTCTATCAATAATATAAATAAATAAGATTTCTTTGGTTGGTATTTGCCTAGTGTATATTTTCCATTCTGTGACCATCAAACTTTCTGATTATTATTTTCAAAAATATTATGTAGATATTTGACTTAATAAAGTCTAAAGTTAAGGAGCAAAATTTAGCATCCATTCATGATAAAAGCTCTTAACAAATTAGATATAGAAGAAACATACCTCAACATAATAAAGGCTACACACGACAAGCCCACAACTAATATTGTACTCAGTGGTGAAAGGTTGAAAACTTTTCCTCTAAGATCAGGAATGAGACAAAGGTACCTACTGTCACCACCACTTTTCAACATAGCACTGGAAGTCCTAACCAGAGCAGTCAGGCAACAAAAATAAAGAAAAGGCATATGAATGGGAAATGAAGAAGTAAAATTGTCTCTATTTGTACATGACCTGATTTTCTATATAGAAAACTCTAAAGACTACAACAGAAAGCCATTTTATCTGATCAAGTTCAATAAAGTTGCAGGATACAAAATTATATAAAAATCAGAATTTCTATACACTAACAACAAATCTGGAAAAGAAATAAAAAATCCCATATACAAAACATTAAAAATAGTATGGGGATTTCTAAAAATATTAAAGGTAGCATTATCAGATGGTCCAGCAATTTTACATGTGGGGATATATCCAAAAACACTATGTTGAAGAGATGTCTGCACCCTCACATTCATAGAGGCATTGTTTAGAATAGCTAAGATATGGACAAACTTAACTGTTTATTGACAGATAAATGGATTTAAAAGTTGTGGTAAATATAGACAATGGAATATTATGCAGCTACAGAAATTCCTGCCTTTTATGACAACATGAATGGACCTGTAGGGTATTATGCTAAGTGAAATCAGTCAGACAAAGACAAATACATGTCACTTATATGTGGAATGCAAATAAAACAAAACAAGAAACAAACAAACAAAAAAGACAATAAAACAAAACAAAAACCAACCAAACTCAAAGAAAAAGAAATTAAGTTTGTGGTTACCAGAGGCAGGGGGTGAGGGGCAGGGAAATTGGATGGAAATGTTCAAAATATGTAAACTTCCAGTTATAAGATAAATAAGTACTGGGGATGTATGACTATACTATGACTATAGTAAGATTGCAGTTTGGTATATTTGAAAATTGTTAAGGGAATAGACCTTAAGAGTTCTCACCACATAAAGGAAAAAGCATTTTTTAGTATCTATATGAGATGATGGATCTTAACTAAACTTACTGTGTTAACCACTTCACAATATATGAAACTCAAGTTATTACACTGTATACCATATGCTAATAGAGTGCTGTGTGTAAATTATATCCCAGTAAAATTGGAAAAATAAAATAACTGGATAAAAACAAAGTTAGTGAGTATATTTATCTTCTTTCTTAGCAAATTAAGGGACTTAACTTTTATAACTGCAATAACTCCCTATCGATATATATGCAGTTTTCAAATTAATTCTATCTTGCTCTTTTCTCAAAATATTAGAAATCACAGTATTTTTTGCTTATAGTCAATGTATGCTTAGATTTATCCACGTTTATGGATACATTTGCTCACTATTAACTTTAGGGTCTCAGATCCTCTATCTAAGATCTTTCTCCAAGTATCTGAAGTACATCACTTAGAATTGCCTTTATGGAAGATCTGATTTAAAACATTTTTATTTTAACTTGAATGATAGTTCTGCTGGGTAGAGAATTCTCTCAGTATATCAAAAGTCATGTACCACTCTCTTCTGCTACTATTATTATTACTGATACGTTAATATAATTTATTTTTAATATTTTGTTCAAGTTTTCCCCTCCTCACTGACTGATTTTGTAATATACTTTTTCTTTAGCATTCTATATTAACATCACTGTGATGTGTCTAGTGTGAATTTCTTTTATTTGTCTAGCTCGGGATTTGTCAGGATTGTAGGTCTTAAAGATGAATGTCTTTCAACAATGTTGACAAATTCTCAGTTATTTTGTCTTTGAATGTTGCTCCATGATTGTGCTCTGGAAGTCTAGTTAGATATATATATTAGATCTAGTTAGATATATATTAGGTTTATCTGCACTACCTTCTTATCTCCTAACTTCTTATATTTTCCATTTTTTATGCTATATTTTATGGATAATCTGTCTGCAACCATCTTCCATTTCCCTAATTCTCTCTTTAGCTGTATATATATGTTCTATAATTTATCAGTATATATTTAATTCTACTATTCTATTTTTTAGTTTCAGAGATTCTATTTTATTCTTTTTCTAATATGCTTGTTTTTTCCTTATTCTGTTGTCGCTTGCTTCTATTTTAACTATTTTATAAAGATATTTAATCACTTTAAGTAAAGTAAATTTTATATTCTAAATGTGATGGTTTTATATTTTATGGTCTGTGAGTCTCATTATGATGCTTGTTGTTTCTGAAGGTTGTTACACAGGGTGTCTTGTCTCTTTGTATATTTTGTAAATTTTGACTGTGAGATATTCATTTTCTTTGGAATTTTATACAAAGAAATTTTTGAGGCTTAAATGAAAGTTGCATTCTTCTACAGAGGATTTGCTTGTGCCAATCACCTGTAAGAATTGCCAATCTGGGATCTCATCTTTCAGTTTTTCAGATGTCATTAGTATCTTGAATTAGGACAAAAAACTACACTCATCAATGTAGAAATTCAAATTTGGCTTTGATACTCAATTACTTCCAGAGTTCCTGCTTTAGCTTCCTTTTTGACCGTGGATTTTTTTCTATTATCATAATAATCAAAAAGTGAATTTTAAAATATTCTTTTTATATTTTGACTTATATTTTAATTGCTTTCAATGGAGGGTCATTCAGGGTATCTAGTAAAACACATTGCTAGAAATAAAAAGTCTCTAGATAGTTTCTAAAATAACAGTGCTTTCTTCCTGTCACATATTTAATTGGAATATTAATAAATCCTGCTGCACTTTCCTTATAGGGTTCATGTGAGTCTCCAATGAGATAGCTGATATCAAAGTTCTATTATGTATAAAGCACTACTTAAATGACAATGGATTGCTATTGTTACAACTAAGTGAAAGCCCCCACGTCCAAGTAGTGGCGGATACGTAGGCGCAGGAGGGCCGAGAGGAGCTACTCCACGTTCAAGGTCAGGAGGGGCAGCCGTGAGGAGACACCCCTCATCCAAGGTAAGTAGCAGCAGCTGAGCTTTGCTGGAGCAGCCGTGAAGAGATACCCCACGACCAAGGTAAGGGAAACTCAAGTAAGACAGTAGGTATTGCAAGAGGGCATCAGAGGGCAGACACAGTGAAATCATAATCACAGAAAATAGTCAATCTGATCACATGGACCACAGCCTTGTCTAACTAAATGAAACTAAGCTATGCCATTAGGGGCCACCCAAGACAGGTGGGACATGGTGGAGAGGTCTGACAGAAAGTGGTCCACTGGAGAAGGGAATGGCAAACCACTTCAGGATTCTTGCCTTGAGAACCCCATGAACAGTATCAAAAGGCAAAATGATAGGATACTGAATGAGGAACTCCCAAGGTCGATAGGTGCCCAGTATGCTACTGGAGATCAGTGGAGAAATAAACCCAGAAAGAATGAACGGATGGAGCCAAAGCAAAAATAATACCCAGTTGTGGATGGGACTGGTGATAGGAGCAAGGTCCAATGCTGTAGAGAGCAATATTGCATAGGAAACTGGAATGTTAGGTCCATGAATCAGGGCAAATTGTAAGTGGCCAAACAGGAGATGGCAAGAGTGAATGTTGATATTCTAGGAATCAGTGAACTAAAATGGACTGGAATGGGTGAATTTAACTCAGATGACAATTATATCTACTACTGTGGGCAGGAATCCCTTAGAAGAAATGGAGTAGCCATCATGGTAAACAAAAGAGTCCGAAATGCAGTACTTGGATGCAATCTCAAAAACGACAGAATGATCTCTGTTCGTTTCCAAAGCAAACCATTCAATATTACAGTAATCCAAGCCTACGCCCGAACCAGTAACGCTGAAGAAGCCGAAGTTGAATGGTTCTATGAAGACCTACAAGACCTTTTAGAACTAACACCAAAAAAAGATGTCCTTTTCATTATAGGGGACTGGAATGCAAAAGTAGGAAGTCAAGAAACACCCAGAGTAACAGGCAAATTTGGCCTTGGAGCACGGAATGAAGCAGGGCAAAGGCTAATAGAGTTTTGTCAAGAGAATGCACTGGTCATAGCAAACACCCTCTTCCAACAACACAAGAGAAGACTCTACACATGGACATCACCAGATGGTCAACACCGAAATCAGATTGATTATATTCTTTGCAGCTAAAGATGGAGAAGCTGTATACAGTTAGCGAAAACAAGACCAGGAGCTGACTGTGGCTCAGATCATGAACTCCTTATTGCCAAATTCAGACTTAAATTGAAGAAAGTAGGGAAAAAGCACTATACCATTCAGATATGACCTAAATCAAATCCCTTATGATTATACAGTGGAAGTGAGGAATAGATTTAAGGGACTAGATCTGATAGAGTGCCTGATGAACTATGAACGGAGGTTCATGACATTGTACAGGAGACAGGGACCAAGACCATCCCCATGAAAAAGAAATGCAAAAAAGCAAAATGGCTGTCAGAGGAGGCCTTTCAAATAGCTATGAAAAGAAAAGAAGTGAAAAGCAAAGGAGAAAAGGAAAGATATAAGCATCTGAATGCAGAGTTCCAAAGAATAGCAAGGAGAGATAAGAAAGCCTTCCTCAGCTATCAATGCAAAGAAATAGAGGAAAACAACAGAATAGGAAAGACAAGAGATCTCTTCAAGAAAATTAGAGATTCCAAGGGAACATTTCATGCAAAGATGGGCTCGATAAAGGACAGAAATGGTATGGACCTAACAGAAGCAGAAGATATTAAGAAGAGATGGCAAAAATACACAGAAGAACTGTACAAAAAATATCTTCATGACCAAGATAATCACAATGGTGTGATCACTGACCTACAGCCAGACATCTTGGAATGTGAAGTGGGCCTTAGAAAGCATCACTAGGAACAAAGCTAGTGGAGGTGATAGAATTCCAGTTGAGCTATTTCAAATCCTGAAAGATGATGCTGTGAAAGTGCAGCACCCAAGTGCTGCCAGCAAATTTGGAAAACTTAGCAGTAGCTACAGGACTGGAAAAGGTCAGGCTTCATTCCAATCCCAAAGAAAGGCAATGCCAAAGAATGACCAAACTACCTCACAATTGCCCTCATGTTACATGCTAGTAAATTCATGCTCAAAATTCTCCAAGCCAGGCTTCAGCAATACATGAAACATGAACTTCCAGATGTTCAAGCTGGTTTTAGAAAAGGCAGAGGAACCAGAGATCGAATTGCCAACATCTGGTCGATCATGGAAAAAGCAAGAGAGTTCCAGAAAAACATCTATTTCTGCTTCATTGACTATGCCAAAGCCTTTGACTGTGTGGATCACAATGAACTGTGGAACATTCTGAAAGAGATGGGAATACCAGACCACCTGACCTGCCTCTTGAGAAACCTGTATGCAGGTCAGGAAGCAACAGTTAGAACTGGACATGGAACAACAGACTGGTTCCAAATAGGAAAAGGAGTACATCAAGGTTGTATATTGTCACCCTGCTTGTTTAACTTCTATGCAGAGTACACCATGAGGAATGCTGGGCTGGAAGAAGCACAAGCTGGAATCAAGATTGCTGGGAGAAATATCAATAACCTCAGATATGCAGATGACACCACCCTTATGGCAGAAAGTGAAGAGGAACTCAAAAGCCTCTTGATGAAAGTGAAAGAGGAGAGTGAAAAAGTTGGCTTGAAGCTCAACTTTCAGAAAACTAAGATCATGGCATCTGGTCCCATCACTTCATGGGTAATAGATTGGGAAACAGTGGAAATAGTGTCACACTTTATTTTTTTGGGCTCCAAAATCACTGCAGATGCTGATTGCAGCCATGAAATTAAAAGACGCTTACTCCTTGGAAGGAAAGTTATGACCAACATAGACAGCATAATAAAAAGCAGAGACATTACTTTGCCATCAAACGTCCGTCTAGTCAAGTCTATGGTTTTTCCCGTGGTTATGTATGGATGTGAGAGTTGGACTGTGAAGAAAGCCAATCGCCAAAGAATTGATGCTTTTGACCTGTGGTGCTGGAGAAGACTCTTGAGAGTCCCTTGAACTGCAAGAAGATCCAACCAGCCCATCATAAAGGAGATCAGTCCTGGGTGTTCATTGGAAGTTCTGATGCTCAATCTGAAACTCCAATACTTTGGCCACCTCATGCGAAGAGCTGACTCACTGGAAAAGACTCTGATGCTGGCAGGGATTGGGGACAGGAGGAGACAGGGACGACAGGGAATGAGATGGCTGGATGGCATCACCGACTCGATGGAGGTGAGTTTGAGTGAACTCTGGGAGTTGGTGATGGATAGGGAGGCCTGGTGTGCTGTGATTCATCGGGTCGCAAAGAGTCGTACACGACTGAGCGACTGAACTGAACTGAACTGAAGTCCAAGCCAAAGCAATAGTGTGAGCTTAGGGGAAGGAGGTTGAAATTTAAAAGAAGAGAGAACTGATTTCCCACTGAGGAAATCAGGAAAACATACTGGATTTGGCTTTTCAGCTGAGCCCTTAATGGGTAAAAAATTAAGTTAGGCAGAAAAGAAGGCTATCGTTTCACATGAAGGGAACCACAAAAATGAAGACTAATAGAATATACTGCTCTATTCCCAAAGGGAAGACATTGGTCTGGTCTCTTGTCCGTTAGTGCTTATATAATGGCATTGCCTAGAGTGTCCCAGGTGGCTCAGTGGTAAAGAATCTGCCTGCCAATTCAGGAGACACAGTTTCTATACCCGGGTTGGGAAGATCTGTGGGAGAAGGAAATGGAAATCCACTCCAGTATTCTTGCCTGGGAAATCCCATGGACAGATGAGCCTGGTAGGCTATAGTCTGTGGGGTCTCAAAAGGGTTGGAAACAACTTAGCGACTGAACAACAACAATGGCATTGCCTATACATTGGTTTCTGACCTGAACCATTAATAAAGTCCATACCACCTCCACCTCAGAGACTCCCCAAACAGTCACAACTGCCCATGTTTATTCTCAATAGTAGATATATCTGTCAGAGTCTCTGGTCCATATCAAAATTGTCCAGGTACAGAATGACCCAAGAGATATTAGAAATGTACTATCACTGAGACTGGCAGGTGTCTTAGGCAAGGTGGCATGCTGTAGGGTGAAGGCTGTTATGGAACACAAGCAATATAATATTGAGTGTGTTGCCAAAGATGCTGATGACTGGACATTTGCAAGTACAGCAAAAACTATAAGCTTTTTCTATGATAGAAATTCTAAAATATAGGAATAAGATTACAGGCATTGGAGTGAGATAAAGCCGGAAATTCCCAGATTGACAAAATTCTGGTTTTAGTCAAAACTTTCACAGAATCTAAGAAGGCATATAAGAGAAGAAACCAGCCTAGTCTTTATTTCCCTTGCTTTACAGATGGGGACACTGAGGACCAGGAAGAGAAAGAGGACTACTAAAATTCACCTGCTGGTTAATGGCAAAAGCTGGTATTCTGATTTCTTATTCAATGCCTTTATGCCTTTATAGACAAATATGCTCATAGGCTTTGTGGACACCCAGTGAATTGCTGTACTCCAGCAATCTCTAACCAGAGACAGAAATGAAAGCAAGAGGCTTGGAAAGACATTTGGGAGATGGTAGGGCTGGATAAGACCATTTTTCCTCCCGAAAGTATTCATTTGAAGTTTGGGGAGTAGGTGGCTGCTCTGAAGAAATCATGAGTTCATACCAGACAACACTTTCACTCCTGAAATGGGTAGTTGTAAAGACAATTCTGTTTGTTCTTTCCTTATTCTTATCTGTAATGCAGCCTGCTTTCAGTTCTTTGGGTCTCTATGCAAAGATTGGGAAAATCACAAAAAAATAAAACAAGCAAACTATATGGCAGTGATCAAAACTGTAGGCTTTGACAACAAATGTACTTTAGAGTTCAGGTTTTATTACTTAGAAGTAATCTTGGGTCTGAGCCAGAAATAATTTGGGTCAGGGACTCAGTTTCTTCATTTATATTATGGGAGTAATTGTGCTCAACTCATAGGGTTAATGTAAGAATTATATAAGACACAATATAAAGATCTTTGCTTTAGCACTTATTTTCGCATAGTGTGTGCTCAATACATTTACCATTACTACTACTACCACTATTCCCTTGAGTCAATCTCTGTGTCACCTTTTATTGTATTCTTATACAATATGGTTTAACATAGGTTTCAACTCCTGAAACTAAGTATGTTATAGCTTTGTTCAAAAATCCTTAGTTATCTCAACCGGTGTTCTTTCATTACTTATTAGGTGTGGCAAGTAGCATGTTGATAATATCCTAAGCATTGAAACTGGTAGAATTTTTTTCTTATACTATAGGAAGTTCAAGATTTTCCCTTCAATATTGTCAGTCTCTCTTGTATTCATATTTGCTTTCTTAAGTGGGAGAGAAAGGGACTAAATGATAGCTATGTATCAGGTATTGCATATAATCCTGGAGGCTCCCTTGAGAGAATGTCACACATGTGGCCCTTATCTTTCACATGTCTCAACTGAGAATGACTGGCCTACGGAAGACATTTCATTTCTTTGCAGGATATGCAGGCTTTTCACAATGGAACCTTGCTCAGATTCATTTCCAACTATTACTACTTACTAGTTTCTTTTGCTTTGTTCCAAAGCAGAAGCCATATATTCTTTCCTGCCTGCTCAGCTGCATTTTTCATGTCATTGTTCAAGGCCTAAGTCAGATATCATCACCTCTAGGAAGGTGAAATGTTATATATTTTTCTCCAGCATCTTCTCTGACATTCCTATTTGGATGAATGAATGAGGCCCCACATCCATAGAGCACCAAGTTGGCAGGCTTCCCACAGCATCTACTACCCCTTATGAAACTGCTAATAATCCGCTCTGGGAGGTCTTGTCTGCCATCTTGGAAACTCGTGCCAGTGAGTGTCACCTCAGGAAGACTATGGCTTCCCAGGTCGTGCTAGTGGTAAAGAACCCACCTGCCAATGCAGGAGATGTAAGAGATGTGGGTTTGATCTCCAGGTCGGTAAGATCACCTGGAGGGGGAAATGGCAACTCACTCTAGTATTCTTGCCTGGAGAATCCCATGGACAGAGGAGTCTGGCAGACTACAGTCATTAGGGCTGCACAGAGTTAGACACAACTCAAGCGACTTAGTATGCACTCAGGAAGGCCATGGCAGGTATATGTGGCATAGTAAACAGTGCATGCTGTCACCACAGAGACTGTTGAATACATTCCAAGAGTTATACCAGGTCCAGGTTTTTGATAGATCGTTCTAATGTGAGGAGCCTAAAACTGGAAATCAGGAGATTCAGGGCTTCCAGTTCAGACTTAGGACTGTTAATTATTCAGGAACAGCCTTTGGGCCAATCACATCACTGTTCTGAGTGTCAGTTTTCCTATCTGCAAAATGGGCTTGATCTCTGGTAGGCCTGAATTCAGGATGTTATAAGGAACATATGAAATCATTTGTCTGGGAACTGAAATGGTGGCAAGGATTTCTGTAGCTCTCCTTTAACCTTGAAATAAAGGCTCAACTCTTCAGTGTGACACATGGGCACTCACTGACTTTTGCATTTGCCTCTTTCTCTATTCTATTCTCTCACAATCACCCTCTTTTTCAAACTTTTCACTCAGGATAGACTATGTGTCTTTTCCCTTGAAAAGTTGCTGTCTCTTGCCTGAGAAAGAATGCCCCTTTCTCCCCTTCAACCCTTTCTTCATTGAACTTGAATCACAGCCTGTACTTCTCTAAGAAGTCTTCCCTGACCTTCCCACTAGACTAGGCTTGGCACACTTCTTCTGCACCCCAACAGAATATTGCATACCTTAGCATACCTTCTCTTACCATAGCATTCATTACAATTGTCTGTGTCTGTCTGTCCTACTAGACTAGAAGTTCCATGAGAACAGAGACCATATTTTGTTCATATGTCGATTACATAGTGGTTAAACAAACAAATGATTGTTGAATAAATGAAAAACAAATGTATCATATAAATATAACTGTATATTGTCCCTTGTGAAGAGTCCCAGGAGTCTTTTGAGGTGGTGGGATTCTCTCATAAGATTAGTCCAAGTTTGAAATTATCTACTCTTGGCACTGTGTTTAAGCATCAGGATGTTTCCTTTGGGAACAAGCTTCTCTGCTCAGGTGGTAAATGTGTGACACCCACAGCACCTTTCTGCTCTGTTGACCTCTTTTTTGGTCTTAGATTTGAAGTGCTCCAATGTGGACTGGAGGACTATTTGCATAGAGTCTGGCTTAAGTCAGCTTTTTGGGTAGTTTTGCTGATTGGTACTCAAAGTTCTGCAAATGGTCTCCTTGCTTGAAGTACCTGGGGAAAGAAGTTGAAGGGAGAGGGGAAGTTGTGGCCTGAAAAATGGTGGCAGAAGAATCTGAGGGTTCGACTTGTCAGCATCTGCCTATTAACTAAGAAAACTAAGTTTTCATACTTCAGTGTGTTTTGAATGTTTCTCACTGCTTTTACAGTTCCTATTCCAGCTCCCCCAGTAATTCTCTCCTCTCACTCTCTCCTGCAGTGATATGAAGAAAACCTCTGAGAGTCAGTAAAGTAGATACTGCAGTTGGAGTAGAGATCCTTGGGCTGTATAAATGGGAACCACAGATGAGAAGTGGAGGCTCTTTAACCAAGGCTCTGAACCAGTATGCAAGGGGATGTGCCTGCAGGCACATGAAGGGACTGTGAACTGGGTGTGCTAGAGCTAGTCCTTTGCCACAGTTTTGTGCTGGGACTTCCTCATGTGAAGAATGTAAAATTTGGGCTAGATGCTATCTAAGATCCCTTCTAGTTCTAAAAGGCAACAATTACAAATCAGGGGTTAATCCAATCTTGTTTGGAGGATAGATGTGAGAGGGTTTGGGGAGGATGTGATGGGTTGAAGTCCCGGACTGGCCTGGTCTAAGGCATTTAATAGACTGTAAACTCACTGAAAGCATGGACTGTGGCTTAACTCCTACTTATCTCTGCTATTTATGAGATCATCTAAATGGTAAACAAATTATTTTACTTTTGAGTAGTATCCCCATCCATCAAGGAGGTTGACAGCATCTATTACACAGGAT